>NW_010122883.1:28352-85886 GCF_000699245.1 Pterocles gutturalis
TCAAATCCATGTCCCTCCAACTTAGAGACAAGGATGTCATGTGGGACTGTGTCAAAGGCTTTGCACAAGTCCAGGTAGATGATGTCAGTTGCTCTTCCTCTGTCCACTAGCGCCGTGGCTCTGTCGTAGAAGGCCACCTAATTTGTCTGGCACGATTTTCCCTTGGTAAAGCCATGCTGGTTGTCACCAATCACCTGCTTGTTTTCCATGTGCCTTATCATAGATTCCAGGAGGATTTGCTCCATGATCTTGCCAGGCACAGAGGTGAGACTGACTGGCCTGTAGTTCCCCAGGTCTTCCTTATTTCCTTTTTTAAAAATGGGGGTTATGTTTCCCCTTTTCCAGTCTGCAGGAACTTCACCAGAGTGCCACGACTTCTCAAATATGATGGATAGTGGTTTGGCAACTTCATCTGCCAGTTCCCTCAGGATCCATGGATGTATCTCATCAGGTCCCTTCAGGTTCCTTAGAATGGATAACTACAGATTCCAAAAAAGTCTTCTGTCTGATGGGGTTGTTCACTGTAGTCCAAGTCACATTTACATCTGGTTTCAGCTCTAGTAAAGACAAAAAGTAATCTTGTCTCCTTGCTGACCTTACATTATTATAGGAGAAGGAAAAAACGGTATTATTTTTCCCCTACTCCTTGCACCATTTCAAATATGACTCTACCCCATTTTTAATTCCACTCTGATGCAAAGATCTTTCAACTATTCGGGGACATGCTTGGGGGAAACAGTGACTCCAACTTCAATAATGGCAAGAGCTCTGTAAAAGTCACCAGGGCATTTGTATCAGGCTCAAGCTGCTGCTTTCTCATAGTAATGGTCTGGAAGTAAAATAAAACCAAACAAACCTAGGCATTGCCATTTCTTATCGTACAGTATACTGTAGTAGACTTCCAGTGAAGTCAATAGCACTAAACATTCAGGTGATATTCATCCACCATGGAAAAGTCTTTAAGCATTTTAAAAATTTTTCTTTCCAAGACTGCGAAGTTTCCAGACTCATTTCATACCTAAAGAGTGATATACCTTAGAAGTCTAGAAGCTGACATTGTGATACACACACCTTTTAGTCTGAAACCTTTTGTGATGAACTAGTTTGAGTTCGGTTGAATCACAAGTTCAGTCTTCCTTGTGCTATATATCCCCTATAAACTGGCAGATGGCTGTTCTATTGAAAATAGATAATGTCCTTGTTCACATTTGTATTGGTTGAGTACACATTGCCATGTTTATATATTTTTGCTTTTTAAAAAAGTTATTTTGATTATCTGCTATTGACAGATATCATTACATTATCAGTTTTATTACTATGATAGGCATGATATAAATAAAAAGATAGAAAAAATTGTCTTTACAGAACATTTAAGCAGCTTGAAACCCTAGTGAGGCTGAACTACAAACATGAAATGATGTTGGGTTTATGATTTTAAAATACTGCTTGCTGAGAATCAAACATGTTCCTTTATGTTAGGAAGTCCAGCATCCACTGAAGGAAAAGGCATAGGAAATCCAGAGTCTCTCATGAGGGCTGGTCTAAGATATGCTGTCTTGGGCAAACCCAAATTGTGCAGGCAGGAAAAAAGCCATATTTACTTCATTAATATTATAAAGAAATTTCATTTATTTTAAATAAAATTATGGGTTTTCAGGAGGAAAGGACTCCTCACTGTAGTCTTTGGGAGCTGACAGCCTTATAGCATAAGGCTTGACACTGTTTTAATGAGATATTTCTGAGGTGTGGCCACTGTGTCCGTCTGATTACTTTTTTCCAGAAACCTGAGACTCATTGATACAATTCTGTCTGTGGGTAGGTGGTCTCTCCCTCAACAAATCCAGCTCTCTCAGCATTTCCTCATATGTGGGGTCCTCCAACACCATCTGGGCCAGCCTGTTCAGCCAGTTTTCAATCCAACTTATTGAATGCTCATCCAGCCCATACTTTGCTTCTCTTTGAAGATCGTACGGGAGATGGTGCCAGAAGTTTACTGTAGTCCAGGTAGGAAATGTGCACTGCTACAGTCCAGGTAGACAGGGAGCTGAAGGGAGCCTCATCTACCAAGCCAGTCAGTTCATTGTATAAGGTTATCAGGTTGTTCAAGCCTGACTTCCCTTTTGTGAATCCATGCTGACCACTCCTGGTGGTCTTCTTGTCCTTCATGTGCCTGGAATTGGTTTCCAAGATTAGCTGTTCTGACACCTTCCCAGGAACTGAGGGGAAACTGACTGGCCTGTAGATCTCTGGAAGGTAAAGCAGGAGAAAATATTTTCAATTACGTCAGGTAGTCCAGAAGACACAACGAATATCACAATAATGAAACTAAGAGTTAATAAGCAATTGGTGAGACAAGATTCAAATTCTCAGGACAGAGGTGTAATACAGCAAAACAAGGCAAAAGAACTGCTACTGGAAAAAAAACAGTCAATGTAGATGATGGAAAGCTGAGACAAAGTTCAGAGAACTACTGAAATCACTGTGTTCAGAAGGAAGGCGGAACCACAGAAACAGGATGCAATTCTACACTGTAGCTACTGGACATATACATTTAAGTAAGATGCAGCAAAATGCAACCTTATATGTCTTTAAACTATGTTCTGCTGCTGCGGCTAAACCAGTTATGCGCTTTCACTTCTGATTGTGGTGTGCAGCAAGGATGGTCTGCAGTGACAGGAAATTCATGTGAAAAAATGGGCAGATTAGGAAATGAAAAAATGTTACAAATGTGAATAAAACAAAACCTAGATTGTTGCTTCTGTGAATGTATGGGTGTGAAATTTGTGAGAGTATGTTTTTAAATTCTGTCAGGAATAACATGCGATGTCCTCTTGTGTGGGGTTAGATTAGTTGCAGTTTAGATGCTGATGCTGTATTAAGTTAAGGTCAAGGTGTTTGTTTGACAGAAGTATTATGCTGTCTGGATGAACTCAAGTGTTGTAATGCTGAAGTCAGTAAAAATCATGTGATAACTGATACAGAAGTGGGATGTAATTGTACCTTTAAAAGTTTGTATTCCGTTTGCTTAGCTGGCTTAGCCAGCTTAAGTATGGATGAATATGAGCTTTATGTTAATGCTTGCTTTTTACAAGACTAAATTAGATGTTAAACCATGATATGTAATGTGATTTTTTAGTAAAAATATATTGTGGTTAATTGCATAGGAGCTTGAAATAAACCACTACAGTTTAATCCTATTCCATAAAAATGCCAGTTTCTGATTCTATCAGACACAAAAGCTGTGTGTGGTCATAGTACATGAAAACTTACTTGGTGTAACATGGTACATAAAAGATCTCAGAGAAGGCTGACCTCAATGCACCCTTAAGCATGGTTACAAAGTTTAGTCAAATGAGCATTTCTAGCAAAAATCACAAGCGCAGATTTAGGACAAAAATTGCCATGTGACAACACCTGATTCTCCAAACACAAACTAGGCAATAACATTTGTTTTGTGCTCTTTTTGTTTGTACAATCAGGTGAACTTCCAGCTTTATATTCAGTTTTATTTTGAAATTAAATGCAGATTCAAGACAGCATTGTACATAAAAACCTCAGAAAAGAAGTTAACTAGAAGCAGATGTTGAGCAAGATGCCACACATGGAGAAACCCACTTTAAACAGCCACCTTACTGTAGTTACTTGAGTCAGCTCAGTTTATGGCAAACAGAAAGGAGCTTTTCTTAGTTGCTATAAACTGGTGCACAGACTTCAGCACGTGAAACCAACACCCCCTTAAATGACACACTGATTGGTTGTAGGATTTGGGAGTTTTATAATTTTGTATTCCTGGTGACCAACTCTGGATGATACAAAAGCAAAAGCCTGGGCAATCTGCTGGCCTCACATGACAAGAACTGTGTTTTTGTTTTTCTTTAATCTGAATCTGAAAGATTGTACCTTTGTTGTGCACATTTCAAATCAAAGTCTCTGATACTGCTAGGGGAAAAAAAAAAAGTGGGAGAGATGCTGCCAGCTTCAAAGCCACACTTCAGCCTGAATTTTTATCTGTTACTACTACATGCAAGTAAATTAGCTGAAAGAGATTTCAGGATGAAAATATTTTTCCTGTTGCTTTTACTTTGTTTTTTCTCTTTTTTTTTACCAAGTACCTGGGTTTCTGAAAACAGGTTGAATCCAATCCTATTTCTTCCAAGTTTTTTGGCTGGATGTGCTTTGGACAGTCCATTATCTATTGCCTTTGAGAAAAATGGAGGTCAGAAAAAACTGTCACAGTTGTTTGCTTGATGCTCTCTGTACGCTCAGATGGGGAATGCCTGGTGAAGTGCAGCGGCGTCCCTCAGGCCCAAGGTTTTTAACCATGAGACTTCTGGGACAATCTCCCAGCACTGGTAGAGGCTTCAGCTAGAGACAGTCTGTGTCAGTTGTATCTTGGTGGTCTCTTACGTGGTACAGAGGAGTGTGTTTCTGCTGCTCCCATGTATCTTTTGTTTTCCAGTCTTGCAAACCTAGACTATGGAAATCGGTTTCTCACATGAAATACAGTGATTAGTTTGTTTCAGAGAGTTCAATGGGACCTCAGACCCAGACATGTGAGAGTGAAGTTATTCCATCTGATTGACAGCCTTCGTTGCACCTTCCTTCTCCAGCTTCTCCTCTGCAGCCTTTAAGTCCAGTCACTGACCAACCTTGGGGTGGCAAAGCCACGGACATTTAGCTATTTGAGGAAACACAATTTCTCCAGGATCTTTTAGGATCTGATGAGACACAGGCATTTTCACACTACAGGGCTTCAGGAATGATGAGAACATGAAAGGCAGTGCAGGAGTTTTTACGTTCTTTTGAGTTCCCGAAAGACAGGGACCCACAATCAGGTATTTCCAGGACTGTCAGGACTGTCCTGCCCAAACATTTGAATTCACAGTTTTTTCAGATTTTCTGCAGAAACTAAATGAAATCCATAAAAATAGTTAACCTTAATGTGACCACTCCAAGACTGGTGAGACTGCCACTTCTCGTAATGAATTGGTTACAGGTTTAATTAAAAAGTGTTTTGCTTGTTTGTGATTTTTCAGGTATATGATTCATATTATTCTTTTACAGTGATTTGTCTCCCTAATTATTTACTACCCCATCAAATGTTCTGTCTTCTAGGTAGGCCAGAAAAGGCAATTTTTCCCTTTTAAGGTCACTGACAAAAGTGCACAGGATCAAAAAATAATTTCTGAGGGATTTTGCTAGAAAAAGTCCTACTCATCACATTGACTGTGTTTTAAGATTTCTCAGTTAGCCAATGGTTTTAGTGTCTCAAACATATGCCTTGCTAGTGTAATTTACAGCAAATGTTTTTTTTAAATCTGATGTCCAGGTAATAAATAATTCAATTAACTCAGAAAAATCCAAGGATAAAATATCAACACAGCTACATTTTCTAGCTAGATTTATAATGTTTCCAGAAAATATAACAAGATTGTTGGATCAGACAGACCTTCTGTAAATAAACATACTAACTGTTCTTGCTTATGTTTATAACCTTAAATTCTTTGCTGATTCTCAAATAACCATTTCATAATTCCATCTAGAATCAACTCACAGTTAATAAATCCCCCCTGTTCTTTTTAAATATTTGCAGAACATAAGTGATTTCTGGGTACGCTGAAGTTTTCCTGAATTTGTTTAAAGTAGTTTGCAGTGTTTCTCAGCCACTTTATTAAAAGATTTTGGTTGAAGCATGAAAAACACTGTTCCAAAATTCTTTAAACTTAGCAGATGCTTCTTCACTTTGTATTTTTTTCAAAAGACAAGCTTCCTGTTCCTCTGAGATGGTACTTTTAATCAAGTTCTTAGTTCATTGTGGAAACAGCTTTTCTACCTCTTTTTAATTAATTTCGTACACATACATACATGGTGATCCATACCAGATTTTGAGATTTTTAATAATTTATGCATGACAGAATTTATCTGAAGGAAATTCACAAATCTATAACCCTAACATTTAAAGGTGTGTGAAGTTTCAGACAAGCAGAAACTGTTTACAGAATGTACTTGTCTCTTTCAATTAATTTATTTTGTATTTTGCTTAAATAATACTTGACATTCCTGATTTTGAGGATTACTGGCAGCATTGCTAAGAATTACATGAAAAAGCTACCTCTGTTCTTGCAAATTTCAGTATCACGTACTTGCCCATGTGTACAATTATCACAGTCATTTTAAATCTACAATCTAGGTAGTTCTGAGTGGCTGATTAAGAAACTGTTTAACCCATCACTTTTAAAGGACACATCAAATAGGAAAAATTGCTTACGTATCAAATGGTGACAGTCAGAAAAAAAAGTAGTTTGCTTAGTAGGGCAAAACTCTCTCATATATTACTTTTTGTGTTTTCCAAAATCAGCGCTCATCACCTACCATCTGTGCTTGCTTTCTGCGCAGATCTTCTTGGTTTGATTGACATTCTTTACAACGGCAGAACTTTCAGTGCATGTTAAGTTACACAAGAGAAACAATTTAAGCATCTCTTGTGTATAAATTAGCTAGAGAGTCTTAGAGATATACTGCTTATCTGATAGCGTAATTAAGCCCAAAGCTCTATCACTGATCTTTCACCAAAAAAAAAAAAAAAAAAAAAAAAAAAAGTTGAGGGAGGGAAATCTCTTCATCAGAATTATATCTTTCTCAGCTTCTCATAGAATTGCATTTCTTTTGCAGAGGAATTATGAGAAGTTAAAATGTAACAGTAAAGCTCATGGTGTATTTCTGACAGAAAAGTTGTGCCAGTACAGTAAAGGACAGGAAACTCTGTATTTGAAAAAGATAGTGTGTTACCCATACTTATCTTTTGTTTCAGTTATGCAAACCTACCTTTATGACAAAACTGACTATTGCTCTAACCATTTCGCTGAACAGTTAGCTGGACACTTCTAAGTGTGTTCTTAGGCAAAAGGACTGTGAAATTTCTCAGTTTTGAAAGATTTAAAATATAGCTCCAGTAACTCTTGACTATATTGCAAGAAATGAGAATGGCAATATACCTGAGGCAAAATAAATTGTTGATCATACTGCTTCCCCTGCATCCTGTCACATAATTCAATATTTCTGTATGCTTCACTGTGCCCATTGCAAATGGTTTGCCCTCCATATGTTTCCATAATTTAAAATTGATACAGTTGTCAGGATTCCTGACAGTATTGTATTTTTTGTATTCTTTTCAAGGCACTGAATCAGATGATAATCCAATAACAGATCTGCCATAAAAAAAGGTATGGCCAAAGTTTCTTCTCCGTATGTAATGCACACAAATATATCTATGTGTTGTCCACAGCCCAGAGTCTTTGCCCAAAGAACAAGCTGGATAACAAGGGTATGACCCTTTTCCAGTAAGTTAAAAAATAAGCGATGAGACACTGGTGTTGCTGTTCTGTATATGTGACTCATCCTGCTTGGTAGTGACAGACACCTTGCATTTTCTGCAGGGTTTTAAATCACTGTGGTACTCACAGCTGTGTGATCACTCCACTCAGCCTACAAACTGATCTCACATTAACATCAAAAAGTACACACACATACACAGAGGAAAACATACACACAAATGAGGGCATTGAATCCTTACAAATAAAAGTATTTTGTCACTGCAAAATACAGCAGCAAATGAGAGGATAGAAAATTTCAAAGGTATAAGATACGTTGGTACTGTTTGCTAGCACTGTATATACCAGAATGACCCCTCTCCCCCTGCACCTACCCTCTAGATCTGAATTTTACCAGCACTCTGTGAGAAAAAGTTGGGATTCCAGAAGTGGCTAAGGGATTACACATAATATACAGGGCATATCTTGAGGGAATAATCTTTACAGATCACTGGAGAATTTATATTTAATGAGTTATGGTGTCATTGCCCTTATGTATGTCATAATTTAAGTAAAGTTAATATCCTATTTTATCTTCTCTTGGTGCATTATCTTCTTTCTGTTACAGCACAAAAAATATTTAAAAGCTATATATTCTAGCTGTGGCTGGGATAGATGGTCAAAGACATCTCTGAATGCTGGCTGGGTGTACCTACTGTTTTCAGCGTCTGGAATATGGGAATCAATGCAGAAGATGTCACCTATGCAGCAGATGAACTCTGCTGCATGGGCTAGCATGCAGCAGGATAAAAGGAAGGGACTATCTGCTCTTGGCATCTTTGTGCATGTACCCTCACATTTCTCTGCAATGATTCTACCTAAATTGCCTCTTTTGGTGAATGTATGATTTACTGATGTTGTGCTCAGTTCCCTGTGTAAAAGGAAGAATGTGTTTTAACCTTTTTGTTAAGATAGTTCCTCATTTTTGCAAGTGTTATTAATTGTTGTTTGTTATTTATTATGGTGACTCCAAAACTTCTGCACTGTTTATTTTCAACTAAATCCCCTAATTAATTTTATGTAGTAACAAATTTTGCCAACTCATGTTTAAATAATCCCAACACCACAGACAGAATAATTTTTTTTTATTTTCAAGTTGATCATCTTGGCAGCCAGCCCCTTCAAATGTTTTTTTCAAAATATGTAATAATATAATTCTGTTTTCACACAGAGTCCGGTGTTTACCATACATTGTATAGCAGTGCAGAATGACCTCCATCTACAGATCTAAATGACTCAGACTGGGTATTCTCACTTCTACAGCCTGTAACAAGACAGATCTTATTTCACTTTAAGGAATCAAATGGCTTAAGTTGCATGTTACTAAAAAAAGATATTTACAATGTTTCTGGGCAACATGACCGAGACGGCTTACACAGCATTGAGGCTGAAACTAGGGTTGGTCAGAGGAGGGAATTTTGGGAAGTGATGCACTTCCAGAGAACAGCAAAACAACCTGAGTCCTGGCTACATGCTGTGTGGGCAGCCTGGCCTCAAAATCCCCATTGACTCACACTGGTCTTAGGAGGTGCAGGTTTTGGTAGTCAAGAGGTGGTGATGGGAAATAACAGTGGCTGTCCTCTCTGGAGACGGTAAGCCCCACATTTGGTGTTGTACTGACAGCTGTCTCTCTGTTCTGCCACATCTTTTCCTCTCCCAGACAGAGCCCATGGCTCTCAAAGTGGCAGAGGAATAATTTCTTAGGATGCTGATAAGCTTGGAGTTAGCCCTGCACCTATCCTGGGAAAAATTTGTGTGTTCTGGAATTCTGTTGGTATTACCAGTTGCAGGAAGGTAAGGTCCTATCTCACAGAAGAATCTTTTGACAGAAGTTGCTATTGTTCCCAGCTGGCCTTCAATCTCTTTGTCAAGCATTCCTTAAATGAACTCTTGTCTCTGCGTCTTTCTGGTTTTGCCTCCCTCTCACAGTCTGAGGTCAACTGTTATTGTCCTTGAAAACAGAAGTAAAATCCTGTGCTCTCCATTGACATTCATAACATTAATCATTACTAGATTTATAGTTTGTCCTTGTACAATTTTGGAAGAAAAAGGACTGTTCAGAAACCTTCATTTTCCATCATTCTTTAAAGACTGTTGGTAGCTGCATTCACTCCCAATCCACTCTTGGACATATTTGGAAGTAGGGAATAATGAAAAGAGGTTGTAGCAGATCCAGCCAGATACGGAGTGGGATGGGAGAATGGGCTGCACCCACATGAAGGATGTTATGTGAGTTTCCAAGACACCTGGGAAGAATTCATCACTACCCCTTCTGGAAGAAATAGCTTTTGTACAGCCCTTTGCACCAGAAAGCCTGGACAGACTGACTGTCACAAACAGGCATCCCCAGCTTAGACCATTTGAGGTGCCTGATGCTACTAGCCAATAAATGTTTTTATCATAGCTGAATCTCCATGTAAATTGTGAGAATGGAATTGACTATCCAGAAGGATCCTGCTCATGGGAAATCTCAGCTACAGCTTCCCTCTTCTGTGAACCTAAATACATTAATGCCTTCCCTTAAAATCTTGATGTGCTCTTGTTTACACAAAAGCAACTCTGTTGAAGTTACCTTTGTGGCAATCTGATGAAGTAAAAATCAAACCCATGTAATTTGGGCCCAGGTATTGCTCACTTACAGCCAGGTACAGTATGGGACATCAAAGTTTGAAGCGGAGTCACCTGGGCTCCCTCAACAACCAGTGGAGAGAGAGGCACACAACTCCAAAGGAAAATATTTGCTCACTTAGATCACCTGGCTCTCCACTGACTCATCCTTTAAACTAGTTAAGGTGAATCCTGGCATAATTGGGCTAATTTTTAAATCAGGTAGCTGCCAACAGATAGATGTGCCAGAAGGTATCTGTCTACACAGCTGATCATAAAGGATAGAGGTCTGAGCACAGAACCATGATTTACCATAAACTTTTTGGACAGGGACTTTTGTATCCCATATTCATACAGGATTTTCTATAAAAGACACCAAACTTGTCT
Organism: Pterocles gutturalis; assembly: GCF_000699245.1. NCBI lineage: Eukaryota > Metazoa > Chordata > Aves > Pterocliformes > Pteroclidae > Pterocles > Pterocles gutturalis. The sequence continues at coordinate 38,717 of NW_010122883.1, forward strand.
GGCTTTCAATTTAATCCTTCTGTTTGAAAATAAGTACTTTTGGTTATGGAACATATTAAAAAAACTAAGAAAAAATGGTAAAGTGAGCTGGATGGAGAAGTAAATCTTAAACATATATACTTTCCTGGTCTCACAGAACATGTACCTTCTCAAGCTGGTTGCAAACCTGGCTATGGTCTCTTCTACAGGACATTTTTCTGCCTTCATATTTGTCTTGAAAAAAAAAATAACATTTTTCTTTGTACAGCATTAGCTAATAAAAAAGCCCCTGGAACTGAGTATTCTTGCTTTTTCCCAGCATCTTTAACTGTAAGTTAACAAAAGATTTCCACACGGCAATGTGATAAATAGATGGATCAGTGCCTCAGGACTCTGGAGATGTGGGAGGCTGCTTTGGCCACTGATGCTGCCAGATGTTTCCTTGGGTCACTTCATGTTGCTGTGCTCCACTGCTTCCAGGTGTAACAAGGCTCAATTTCCTGAGAAGTTTATTATGACATGAATGGAAGTAGAAGTCCTGTATCACAGCAGATTTGTATTTACACCTATTATGCAAATTCATTTTAAAAAGAGAGACATTTCCCTTACAGGTTTGAAAAGTAATCCACATGGCTCTTTCACTAAGTAGTTCTGTGTCCTCTTTCCTTGTAAACAGAGGAAGACTAACATTATGTGTTTACCTGATAAAAACCAACATGTTCTTCCCAGCAACTAGCAAAGACCTGCTCCTACAGCAGCAGCATTATTGTGAATGACCTCATTCATTTACAGTCCTGATCCTATTCTGACAACAAATCCCATCTGTGTGTGTTTGTTTTCTAAAGGAAAGCATTAGCCCAGTGTGAGGTGTTTGGATTGAAGCAACTCACTGATATCCACTGATGTTATATTTACGGGACTGAAATTGTAGTACTTGATGACTCCATTGTTTGTTAGCTGGAGAGTGAGTTCATTACCTTCAGGATCCCAAATGTTTACAACTAGTTGTTACTAGGAACTGTTTGCATTCTGTATTGGAAACCACAATCACGTAGACAACTTCTAAGGCAGCTGCCCAGGGAAACCTGGACTTTCAGCTTCTCCCTTGTAATGCCCGTATTCACTCCACTTCAGGCTGTGGGACACCTGACTATTTACTACTTTATTACTTCAAACCCTCCTCAATTTTCACCCTCATCTTGTAAAGGAGGTTAAGAAGTACTAACCATTGCCGGAAGTGAGGGATTTTTTTCTCATATTAGGAGCTACTTTACAGGGAACATGGTGGATTGCTTCAGCCCGGTTCACTGCTGTGTGGGAGTGCAGCTTTCGTCATGTATTTCTTCTGCTTTTGGACAGCCTTCATACCTGTCACTTATAGAGCACATAGGAATGTATAGAATCCCTTGTGTATGTTACTACCTACAATCTATTTATCTTGGAGGTACTAGAGCTCTTGTAAATTGCTGTAAACCTGATGATCTGAATCCATGAAAGAGGATGAGCTTACCCTTAATACCCAACATTGAAGTAGGAGAAAAGCAGCCCAGAATGCCTGGAGAGGTACAGAGGCTCCTGTCAAGCCGATGCAGTGCCTGCATCTGCTTTTGTATAAAGGGAATTAACTGCATGGGCCAGAGCTCTGTTGCATGTCAGTTATGTAACAGTTTATAAATTTTCTATTTAAAAATAAGCTGTGAAGTTTCACTGTTGAAGTGAATATAATGTTGGCATTCACATTTGAAAGCAAACAGGCAAACATGCCCAGGGTGGGGGAAACATGCAAATGTGCCTGGCAAACATTCCTGGGAAAAGCCACAAGAAAATGCAAAGAAGATAAATATGAGGAAGAAAATGACATTTGACTAGGGAATTGTCTCTCTTGTAGGCGGAGCGCTCACTATAGGCCTTTAATACTACTCTGAACAACATCTGAAATCTTGGAGGGGTGGGTAGGAGATGTGTCTGGCAGTTCAGGACCTGAGCAATGACCTACAGACAAGAGCATCAACAGTCCAGAGCAAAGCAGCAGCACTATGGCCACTGTACCAGCATCTACCACTGAATTTGGATCACTTAGATAAATCACCCATGGAGCCCAATGAAATTACCCGTACCATGGGGGATCCTGCCAGACTGGGCAATGAACTAAGTGTGAGTTCAATGACAAGGGGAAGATAGCAGTTATATACCTTGGCTGTGGAAAGATGACTGTGAAATCAGGGCAGAAAATGTTAATCCTGCATGCTGCCATTTAGTTCTTCTAGCTATGTTATTGTGTTTTCCTTTTGTTCCCAATAAGCCATGTCAGTTTAAGCCACATTGGTCTCACTGTTTAAGCATGGGGAAATGTCAATTGCTGAATTACTGGTATAAGACAGCTATTCAAGTTTCTAACTAGGAGTTCACAACAGCATTGTTTAAAATGTTTGTAGAAACACTTACAAATTGAACGCACAACCATGGCACAAAGTTTGCACCAACTTTTCCATTGAGAGTGACTCAGTCCCTTTCCTTTTTTTTTTATTCAGAAGAGTTTGGCACTATAAACCTGAAGGTCACTTACTTTGAATGGTGTTTTTCTCTCTGACTTTCCAGACAAGTTTTGGGATGACAAAAATTTTTAAAAAACAAAAAAACAAAAAAACAAAAAAAAGAAAGAAAGAAAGAAAGAGGTGAGAAAAAAAAAGGGGTTACCTAGAAGGCAGAAGTGCCACAAGCCACTAGCCACGTTTTGGAATGAATATGGATATCCTGATGAAAAGTTCCTTTTGATGTTTCTAAGCAATATCATCATCCCAATTATCAAAGGAATTGGTGTGTAACCACTTTACGGACAGCACAGGCACCCTCCCCTTCATCATGCCAGTAAAGTGTTCTGTGTTGTCTCTGACCTCTCATCTGAACAGCGGTGGAACTTGATCTGCAAAATAATGGCTCTGCAGCCTGTTAGGGGAGGCCTGGCTGGCAGCTGCTTCTTCCACTAACATTTATTCATCTCCCTATACTGAGAGAGGTAAACCAGATTTCTCTTTGTTAGTAAAGATTGCTTTAGGGAGGATATGGATGCAGTGAAAAAAAAAGTTGGTTTTCAGAAAATATTCTGGAAAAAAAACTTTTCCTGGAATTTTTTGCAATATAAAGCAAAGTAGGAAAATTATTGTTATATTTGCCTTGTAATGTTTCTGTTGTAGACAATTCTGATGTAAGTGGGCTCATATTCATTACTCTTCATCCATCTTGTGACCTGTATCAGTCATTTAATTTCCAGACCGAACTGTATGCTGTATTTGAGCCTGCTATTGTTCCAGCTGGTGTTGAAATACAAGTCTTTTAGCTAAAGGTTTCCAAAGTTAAAAATGCCCATTTGGGTCCCAAACCAGATGTAAGATGTAGCTCACACAAATCCCTGTTTGAAACTTGAAGAGGCCAGAGGAATCATATTTTGCCACTGTAAGTGGAATAAACATGTTTTCTCTCACATTCTGTCTTTGATCCTCAAAGTATGCGTATCCATAGGAAGAACCTGCAGTGTATACTGTTAAAAAATGTAGAGCTGGATTACTCTCTCTCACGGAAAATATGTTGGAGGAAAGAGACTTGCGTATTCAGACATATTCACAATATTTTCACACAGAGTGGAGTTTCCATATTTTCATGGGAAACGAGTCTGCACACTCCCCACCCCAGAACAAACATTGTGATCCAACCCACACGGAGCAGGTCTCCATCTGGAGGGAGCTGAGACCTGACACTCCTCACTGGGTTTCTCAGTACACTGGTTTAGTTGTAATCCCATTAATAAGGACACCAGAATTAGAGAAAGAAATAGTGTGAGGTGAACTCAGTCTGCCTGTGTGAATGCTTGTTTTCTTGTTTTTGTTTTTAACTGCTTATTTGTTTTTTTTTAAGCTGTTAGTTGCTGATCCTCCGTTTCTGTCTGACAGCTTGTTGCTTTGTCCTATTTGCTTGGATTTGACAGAATTTTCCTATTCCTTTTTCAACTTTTATCTGTCTAATCTCCTTCAAGTCTCACTTCTCAGCTGAGTCCTCCCTTCCCACTGAGACACAGTATAAGCAAAACATCTTGAACTTTAAAAATGCTCCGTTGCCTGAATACTTGTTTACTTCTGAATCCTCCCTCTCCTTCCACGTGTGCCATTGGTTAACACTGACGATTGCTGATGCCAATGCCACACTGAGTCATCCCAGCCGAGGACAAGGGAAGTAGAGGTCTGTTCAGGTTACGTGAGGTCAGTACTCACTGCAAGGTCCTGCTCTTGAAGTCCACGGCCCATGCTGTTGCATGTTCCCATTCAGTTGTGTCGTTGCATGTTCCCATTTAGTTGTGTTGTTCAAAAGTTGCACCTGGCAGTGCGTAGATATTGTCCCAGGTGGTATGTGGGCTCTGTTGGGATGCTATACAACAATTAGTAATGGTGAGAAAAAAACAGAGATGGGATGGAGCCCAATGTATTTGTACCTACAAGGCACATCCACATGACAGCAGCTGCAGGCTGTGCATCTCTTCCACTCATTAGAGGAGAAAGTTGCATATACTTTCCCAAGGTGATATACAACATAGAAACTGAGTGCATGTGCGTCTCCCTCCTGTTCTTTAAACTTTCTGCTTCAGTTAAGCCCTTTGAGACAAATAATTTCACTCTTGTCATTCTCGGATTGTAGCTCTTGTAGAACAAGACCTTCTTGTGGTTGTGTAGGGCACAACGTGGTGGGATCCTCTAGACCTGACTAGAATACTATAGGTGCTATTACAGTGCTCCTCCTACTAACATCTTCAAAAAATTACCAGTTTTGGGGGCTAGGTAGGAAGCTCCTAAATCTTGTGCTTCAAGGCATCTGGGAGACATTGATGTGGGAGAAGAAGAATGTGTATTGACTCGATAAGGTTTTCTAAGCAGGTTTTTCTGCCTCTTGATTCAGTGGCTGGAAGAATGCCCACTCCGGAAAGCACGGATAAAACTGAAGCTTTTCCAAATGTTTTTTGGTAGCTGGCACACACTTTAGATAGAGCTTTTAACTTAATTAAATCAACCATTTAACCCTCTTCCTTAATTATGTGCTTTGGAGAATTTAGAAGAAAAATTACCCTAAGTAGAATGGTAAAATGAACATCAAATACCACCCCAAACAGGAAATCATGTGAACACCCTGGTGTACACCTACTCTCTCCCGTTTCAGAACAACATACTGAGACTATGCACTGTCTGCCGTGAAAACACCAAGGACATTTTGTTCAGCTGCCTGGGATTTGAGCACAATGATACTTTCTAAACTGGAAGTATTCATCTGGGACATCTTTGCACATAAGAGCAGGCATTCATTTAGGCCACTGTAGTTACAGTTGCAAAACAGTTTCCACTATAACCTCCTGCCTTCTCGTGCTCATAGCTTTCCAAAGCAGAGAAATTTGGACTGATTTTTGCTGTGATGAATCCTTTCTGGAGCAGAGTTTTTCTTAGGAAAGGCAACAAAATTAGACAACTTAGTTTCGCAAAGACAAAAAAATACATCTTTTTTTTTTTTTTTTTTTTTCAGGACGAAACAGTGTAAATATAGTTCTTGCTTCTCTTGTCAATATATTGTTAAATCTACTAAAACCATAAGATGAAAGAAAACAATAATTTCAGTAATCATGTTGGATGTGCACCTTTTTCTATTCTACTTATGATTACCATTTTGCTATTTGTCTGGAGACCTTTTTCCTTTCTCTGTATGTCTCCAGAATGCTAAATCTATTATACTTAGAAGTAATTATTTTATCATTGAAGACCAATCTCATCAGAAATTATTTGAGCGCATGTGTCCGTGGCTCCCCAGCCCTGATTAGGCCAGTGTATTTTATTGGCTTTTTTTTTTTTTTTTTGATGGTAACAGGTAGATGCGTTACCATCGGTTACCATCATGGGCAAAACAAACTCAACCAGGGAAAATTAATTTAATTTATTCTCAATTAAAATAGGTTTGGATAGTCAGAAACAAAGACAAAGTAAAACAACACCTTCCTCCCACTCCCTGTTTTCCTAGGCTCAGCTTTGCTCCTTCATTCTTGACTGCTCTTCAAGGAGAAAAAACAAGTATCTTCTCGTCTCATTTCTTCTTGTGTCTTGTCAGCTGTAGACAATCCAAGAGAGAGAAGGATCTTAATTCACAATTATCTATCTAGCATAATGCTTTATAGTTTCACTGGGGTTTCCCTCACCCATGTTTACCACATCAGAGATATCCTTTGCATAATGTTTTCTTTTGGCAATATGTTCCTTCTCATAAATCTAGATTGTTTTCAAATTTAGAAACAGAGGAGCGTGTCAACTTTCAGCTACAGATGATAGAAAATGCTGAGTTTTAACTACAAACAAAGCTAACACTGAAGATAATAATCTTCTGGGATATGATATCTGAGTAAATAGTCTATATTCTAGTGCTTGAGACAGTCACTAAAACCAATCATACTAGTATTTTCTAATTCTGAATTATTTTCAACCAAATGCACTTTTCATTTTCCTTCAAAATTGTTCATAGAAATGTTGTATACATTTATACTTAGTTTATTATTTATTTGAATTTTCTCATTTATTGGTCTTTATTAATTGGAAGGGTTTTATTCTTTTACTAGATGTCTCAAGCTGCAGAACTTATTTCCCATTTCAGTCAAAATCTTTCTTATTAACTAGAGTACTAGAGTACTGATTTTAATTTCAATGTACTCAGCATCTGCTTTTTCTGACAATATGCTTAAAAAGCTTGGAGGTATAACAAAATTTTTAGAAACAAGTATAATATTAGATGGGCAAATAAATGGAACTCTGAGAATTTTCTCAGCTCTAGTTAAATACTATTGCAATAAATATAGTGTAAAAAACTAGTCATTATTCCCTTGAATAAACAGAAACACCTGTTCTTATAATCAAAGGAAAGCAAGCTATTTTTATAAGACACATTTGTTTATTTTTTACTACTGAACTGTGCCACTGCCTAGAATTTGAACCTCACAATCATATTCCATGCTTGTCTTTTTTTAAGGGTCTCTGTTCATTCATGTTCAAGTTTCATATAAAATTTGTCCAGGAACGTTTTTTAGATGCTTCAGATGTTCTTTCCAAAGATATAATAAAGCCACAGAAGAAGAACAATAATAATTAAAAAAAAAAAAAACCAAAACAAAACAAACAACCAACAAATCTCCAAACTCCAACAGCTGTTTGGGAGAATATTTATTTCTGAGTTGTACCCACTATGTACCACGCCAATTTTCACCATCTTATTTACTAAAAGTTAAGGTCACATCCATGATGGAGATGAAAGCTGTAATGTGTAACATGTTGTGTGTGTCCTAACTCCCTATCTTGATAAGGAACAGACTATTAAAAATTATACTTTTAAAAAGGGTTTTTTCTCCACATTTTTCTATGACTGCTAATCAAGATGCATAATTTCTCATTTCTAGTCTGAAGGGCATTTTTCACTTTAAACTTTGTATTTTGTTAAAACAGCCTGATAAAACAAAATAGCAAGGAGCCCTCTATCCTATGATCAACACTGCATGTTCATACTGTACCTTTTTTGGAAGGTTTTAAGCTTCTCTTTGTCCCTGATGCTGAAGCAGGGAGCCGCATGGCAGCACCACTCTTGTCTGAGAGGTGAAGAGACATAAGCTGTGGAGCAAACCTGAGATGCACGAGGTAGAGCAACACTGCCCATATGCCCATGAAAGTATGTCATGGCCACAGAAAAATGTAAGCTGGAAAGGACCTCTGGAGGTTATCCTGTCCAACCTTGAAAGATAGAAGAAGGGCTAATGTCAAATGAGACCAGATTGTGCAGGGCATTGTCCCACTCGTTCCTTCAGCTTCTCCTTGTATGTTGTCCTCTGACCCCATAACTGTCTTGGTAAATCTCTACTGTGCTCTTTTCAGTTTGTTGACATCTCTCTTCTACTAATAAGATGTCTTTAAGAATGTATCAGGTAAAATGCCTTACATAGCATACAAAATCCTACCCCCCCCGCCCCCCCGCTCTGTTCGGAAACATATACATAGCTTTTTCCTTTTCAGTTATTCTTCATGCACTGTTCTATCAGATGTAAGCAATTCTGGCTGAAGGTAATCATTATGTAAAATTACATTTCACATTTTGTAGGAGAAGATGTCTTTACTTTGTGCCCTGCATTTTGTGCCCTTTAGGTGTTGTACAATTTGACATTCATACAGACACAAGTGTTAGATTTTCACAGCCGTGCTCATGGTGGGAACATAGGTCAGGAAGACAGAATGTTTTCCCCAATGTGTGGGAAAGAGCTGTTTTCAATGTGGTGATGCAGCAGTGGCTCCTATTCTTGTACATGGATTACTATTCACAGCATCTGTGTACTGGGTGTTTTGGTGTTAAAGTTTTGCTTCCATGAACCCTCAATAAATAATCTCTGCTCTTATTCTGTATAGCAGATGACTTAGTTCCTTTAGCATACACAGGATAACATAATTTGTCATCTCTAATTCCACCAGCGGCTGAGGAAACACTCAGAGACTGATTTAGGTTTTTGAACTGAGCTGAATTCTCTCTGCTGCACATCCCCAAATCGACTTTTAAACAAATATTTCTGGTACAGCAATAGATGAGAAATATCCAGGAAGACTTACTAAAGAACAGACAGATATTAAATTCAAGCCAAACCATGGTACTATCAATGCATTTCCACTGTGTTGTTTTCAGGCTCATACTTCATGAACACGCCTTGCTCAAACTTCAGCTGTCCATTGAATCACAGTGTTTTAATCCACCGGATTGTCAGAGGGTGGCAATGTAAGAACACAAAATGCACACATGGCCAATTAGCGAGAGCTTCTCCAGGCTGGGAGCAGCCGTCTTTCCTACCACAGCCACAGCCTTCCCTTTGTTTACTACTGTCACACTCAGATTTCTGTGAACACTGGGCAAAACAAGACAGGGTGGTCCTGAAGAAACACCATGCTTCATGCTGGACTGCCTCATACCTTGGAAAACCTTCCAGACAGAGACAAACACACTCCCCTTATTTACGGTTCAGCCATGCTCATCCCAGGCTGAATTTCTTCCGTATCTGCCAGAGGAAATAGAGCAGGCATCCTCATGATGTTCTGCCGCGAGCCCCTCCTCTGCCATGCCACTCTGCATCCCATGGAGCTGCCTTCTCTGCGTTAGCACTCTCTACATGGATCTGTACAGAGTCACAGGACTCACAAGGTAGATGCCTATGACAGCAAAACAAGACAGAAACTGTCCAAGAGTGCTAGTGGTTCCTCTTGATGTCACCTTCTCTTCCTCTGCTCATATCTAAAATCCTCTCTCTCCTTTAATTAACTGTGCAGTCAGGTGTGATCATGGTACTCCCAGCCTCCAGGTCTTCCCAGGATACGGATTCCTCCTGGCCCTCACGGTGACAGTGGTTAGGTACCTCATTATTTCTTTACAGTGAAACATTCCCACAGTGAGCTATGTGACCGCTCAGGTGACAAGCACTGAAATACTTTGCTTTGTACTAATTTGGTTTGAAGGACTAAAGTATGTCTGACTTTACCGTGCTTTCTGTTGTCCGTATATACAGGTGTACAAGGTATTAACAGTGTAAAGATAGGACAGCAAAACCTGCCATTTTTCCCAATAAATGGTTGTTAAGTTCGCCTTCCAAGGTAAAAAAAAAATACGTTTTCTTGTCCTAAAGTAGGGGTTTGTACCAGTAGATGGAGCAGAGGTACTCGGGTGGCTGGGGGGAGCACATGCAGGCAGCACCTCCAGGGCTGCAATAGTTTTTCTGTCAGATCCCTGTGCCCTGGAAAGAGGATGTTCTTTCACAGACTGAAGCAAGAGAAATGCTCACTTGTGTTTTTGGAGTACCTGTAATTTTGTAAAAATATTTGCTTGACACATGGGAGCATTATGAGCGCTATCTTTCTCCCCCTGGGATTTGGATTAAGAGTGCCGTTCAGTGCCTGCTGAGATGAGTCATTATTCATTTTAACGTCTCTTTTGGTGGCTAAGAATAAATTCTGTTGTCGAAGTGCTACAATATCTTCTTCAGAACAAGTGCTGTCCTTTCTGCACTTACAGAAGAGCTGAGCTTGCATGAGGAATGTGTCTAGCCCTGTTTTGAGCATAGTCCCTTTTCTTTTGGATTTAAGTTGTATATCTTGGACAAACAAGATAGGAGCATAAAGGGAACTTGTCACAAAATCTTTCAATAAATTCATATATTAAAATGTATTCCTTCCCCAATTATTCTGCTGTCGTCATACCATGTGCCACATCTAATTTATAGGGTGAGATCTCTTGGAACAGTGACTCATCTTTTCCTTACAAAGCACCATGCACGCAAAGCTGTGTTAATAAAGGAATAATAATGGGATCTTCTTGTCTCTTAGAGACTGGGGCAGAGATAACGGATTCTGTTGCAGGTGCTAGTAAGGATGTAGTATAGTTTGTGTCTATCTCGGATAAGGTTGTGGACTGATAATGTAAGGAGTGTAAAGTACAGAGACCCATGGATGAAAGCTCAAAGCAATCGGATTTTAAAACAGAAATCAAGGGTCAGGACCTCAAAGAAAAGGCACCATCAATGCAAACAGTTTGCATTATCTCCAGCTGAGAATCTCAATACCACTGTCAAGCAAAAGTGATCCAAACCACCATAGATTTAATGAGATAATGCAAGAGTGTTGTACCACTGAAAAGGAGAACACAGAGAAACAGTTATTTGCCAAAGTAATTAATTTCACTTCTGAATATGGATATAAATATATTTATTTGTTAACAGAGTGATCATTGCACATGAATAGTTAACCTTGGATAAAATGTGGGAACTTTGCAATTCTTATTTCCTTAACCTTCTCCTGGATATCTGAGGTTAGAAGTTAAAAATTTATAGATGGGGGTGTGGGAAAGACACAGAGTTTGGTGCTTCTCAACAATAAAACAGAATTTGAATACTGAACTGTAAGCTGCTTAAACCACAGTCTCTGCCCACTATAGCTTATACCCTACTACGGTGTGGTACTGGCATAGTATGTCTGTACTTAATGTTTGAAACAATGATACAACGTGCTTTTAATAATTGATATGAACAGATTCCAGACAAACTAATTCATGCATTTTAATTCTCAACTAATATAATCCTTAGCAGATGCTCATAATAAGGGATATAGATGTAAAAATACAGTAAAAGAACATACATGGAGTTTGCTTATATTCACTCTCAGATCTACCATATTAAATTAATTATATGCTTTAGTTTAGGGTGAACTTGACAAACTTCTCAACTTCTTCAGTTAATATCAGATATTTATAGCTTAAGCAAAATAGAAAATGACAGGAGAGTGGACAAGCTGTTTATATGAGCTAAAGAAAAAATTATCAGATTATTCATGGCACTGTAAAGAGTAGGAATGACAAGCAGCCCAGCTATTATAATGTCATTAGCTAGTGTTAGTTAAGCACTGTGAAGATAGAGAGAACTCTACAAAGGTTAAGCATTATTATTATCACTGTTAATTCAGAGTGATGGAAGGCACAGTGAAATCTCTTACCATGTGCTGTGTAAAGCTTACACAAACTGAAATTTAGAACTGATTTACAGATGGGATAAAGAGCATTACTAGCTGGTGTGCTCTTTCTGCTTGTTCCTTGCTGAGGTCCGAGTAGCTGGTCATTTGAGAAGATACCTCATAGACAGTAGCAGAGGTGTAGAATATATCATAGCAGGAGGGACTGATGTGGGTTGAGCTGTGTGCCAGGCTGCCTCCCTCTGCCTGCCCTCCGGGTCCTCTAGTCCCCTACAAGGAGCAGCTATCCTGAGAGCTGCAGGTTGCCACTCAGCACTCTGTGGGCCTGGCAGGCCTTTGAACATAATCCGTATGGGCATAACCATCCTGGAAACATTAACTTTCTTTGGCTGCAGCCTTGTATTTCTGGGTGTCTCAGTATTTGTGCTATGGATTATTCCCTTAGGCAAAAATTCTTTTATGTACCGCATTAAAAAAAAGGTGCTTCCCTAGGATGGTTTGTTACACCAATGCATTGTTACATGGAAGTAGTTGAAAATAAGCATTTTTAATTCAAAAGGAAATTCTGGTGTTTTAAAAGCGTTGTTGTTCCAGCTTGGAAACTGAATGAGACACAAATTCTTGCTATGCAAAATACTAGTTCTAATTCAAATCCAATTCTAATTCTAATTAATTCTAATTCTAATTCTAATTCTACTAATTAATCACTTCACAATATTGTTTTTGTTCATTTTGAAAAATTTTATTGAAATCAATAAATGTATTTGAAACATATGTCTATTGGAAAAACTTATATTTTTATAAAAATTTATTCTGTCAAGTATTTAATCTATCTCTTCTATGCTAAGGATCTCTTTTTTGAACAACATTGGGCAAGCATACATTCTTCCAGAAAAAACTAGTAAGAAAAGACTTCTTACTTATCAAACTTCTTCACGGTGAGGGTGACAGAGCACTGGAACAGGCTGCCCCGAGAGGTTGTGGAGTCTCCTTCTCTGGAGACATTCAAAGCCCGCCTGGATGCGTTCCTGTGTGATCTGATCTAGGTGTCCTGCTCCGGCAGGGGGATTGGACTAGATGATCTTTCGAGGTCCCTTCCAATCTCTAACATTCTGTGATTCTGTGATTCTGTGAAATCAAGGCTAGTGAATGAAGACACAATTAGGAATCAGAGCTGATCATAAAACACAGGTTCAAATTCAGGTGAAAATGCTGCATTACCAGGGCCTCAGTTTCTTTTCAACTGGTAAACTTGTATATTTTAAAGTTTCAGGTAAGAATCTTCAAAGAACATGAAGCCGCCTACTCCAGCTGAGGTGTGATGCTCTCTTCACCTCTCAGACTTATTGCCAATATCCGTGCCACACTGGGCATCAGTAGTGTTGTGCAGATTCACTAAGCAGAGAAATTCCCCACCCTCAAGCCTCATGAATCTGGCATACTGGGCAGGTCAGGCAAAGAGATGAAGTCTCAGAGGGAGGAGAAAACAGTAAAAAGAGGAGTGCTGGAAAGCTGATTTACCACATGATGTTTGGAGCCATTCCCAGTTGCTGGTGAGTCTTACCACTGACTTAAGGCCCTTCAGTTCACTGAGAGCTGACATTCAGAATAACAGTATTACACTGGCTCTTAAAAGAGCTCTGAGAGAAAATGTGAAGTGATTCAGAGGATGATTCAGTCATATTGATAGCAAAACAACGGCAGTAGCTAAACATGACAGATACAGTGTGTACAGAGACAGCCAGGCCAAGTCTAAATTGCAGTTTTGAGCATGCATTTGTGATTTAGTCATCTGGATAACAGGCTATGGGCTGTGAGAAACCCATAGTAACTGAAGAGTATTGCATTATCTCCAGTGTGAGTATTCCCAAAGGTACAAAACATTTCTCTGCTTAAAACTGACTGTTGTCAATTCTGGGGTGTGATTCAGAGTAAGAATTTAAAAGATTATCACTGTCAATATTATCAAGCTAATTTGTATTATGAGAACTGAATTTAATTTAACTCAGGCTTCATCGGTGTTACAGAATTTGGCACCTGTACTTCTGCTGATTCATCATCTGTGATGACACAACTGAGTTGCAAGAGCACCACAGGTCAAAGCGTCTGTATCAGCACTGCATGTCCCCACTATTTGCTCTTTTGTTGGTAAAAGACCATGTAGGTCTTCTGACACCTTTTGGTGCAATACGCTATGAGATGTGGAAGTAATGTATCACAGAAAAACCAGTTCACACCACAGGCATAGTGGGTGGAGTTTTGAACTTGTCCAGGTAGAACAAATGAGGAATTTAGAACATAAAATAAGTGGAAAACTGTGGGAAACAGACAGTCTCCTCCCCAATATGTCATTCTGACCATTCCTGGCCTTATCTCTGCCACACCTGCAGGTCTGAGTGTCCCCACTCTCTGGTGATACCTGTGGCAATGTGCATACCACTATCTTGGATTTCAATGAGCCACCCAGCAAAACAATGTCCTTCCTGGTGGTGGACTGTGACATCAATTTCCAGTCATGCCCCAGGCCTGCAGGACCAAGAACCTACGACGAAAACTATGGATGAGGAATTGTCTGGCAAGGAAAGAGAAAAGGTGTTGCAACAAAGTTCTAGGACTTGAGGGAATCTGTGAAGCTATTCATTTACCACCTGAACATTATTAAATTATTCTGCTCACCTGAGGAAGCTCGTATGTATTTGTGGGTCTAAGGCAAACAACGGAAGTTGCAAAACTTTCATGTATGAAAGGCAACTTTTCTAAGTACAGACAAAAAAGACAAGCCACCAGGTGTATTCTGCTTACAGAACCCATGATTTTGGACAGTGGTTGAAATGGTGGTGGTGGGAGGGAGGAAGCAGGAGACCAGCAGGTTCCTGAGTAACAGAGATACAAGGGAAGGTGTCACAGTTGCCCACCAGCTTTGGGAAGATCAGCACAGGACCATAAACAGAGTCTACTGTGAAGTTTGAGGGTGGTGGGGTGCATTCCAGTAAGGTATCAAGAACACATTATTCCTGAAGCTGGGCACACAGACTCTGATATATTGGGATGTCAAGATTAAGTTGCTTGCATATTCGGATAGGCACAGCCATTTTTGTAATTCTACTGGAAGCCATTTATTTCTTAATTGGAAATTACCTGGAAGTGTTCAAGAATATCATGAATGTTGATAGTCTGGACAAAAAAACCAAAACAATTACGTGGAACAAAGCAGGACAATGTAGGATATTAAAAGACAATCTCCAACTGGTTAATAACAGACTGGCCACTTATTGACTGTACACTAGCCTTTCTTTTTAGCATCCTCCGTCTGTCCTAGTATGCAAATAGATCTTTGGACCATATCTTTCACTGAAAGCTTTGCAAGGCCACCCTCACAGGGGACAAGAAATACAATCAGTGAAAGCACATTTTTCTGATTTACCTTGCATTTTTTATTAATAGTGTTAAATTGCTTCTGAAAATGAGGCAAAATCCAGTCTATTTATGAGAGGAACTTTCTAGTAAACATCTCCTGTACCATTGCCATGGCATGTTAAACAAGTATGAGTCCTCATAACAACATAGAAGGGAGCTTCCACAAAAGATCTGTGGAAGGAAAGACTACATGTCTACCAGGAAAATGACAAATTCTGGTGTTGTTCTTAGGCTCTGCAGCCAGCTTGGCTCACAGTGATAACAATAAACAGGATAGGGTGGCCCCATCCAAACTGTCTATCTGGAAAGGCCCCTCTCAGACCCGGGGAGCCTTCTGTTTGGCAGAGGTCCTATTCCAGGGACCACCCTGGCAGAGTAGCAGGATGCAGAGAAGCAAGTTCCAGTGCTTGGGAATATTCTCTGACACTGTTTACCCTGCTGGAAAGATACAGCCAAAGAGTACAGAAACCTCTGCAGGTTGTTTCTGCTGCTATTTCCTCAGTGCAGCTGTGTCAGGACAAGTGTAGCTATGAGTTTGGGTCCAAACACTTGTCCTGCCTATCTTTGCTGTTCTGTAGGGTTGGGCCAAGTTCCCCTTCCCACACAAAGCATTTTTCCTGGATCCTTTTCTCTCCTATGGTTTTTCCCTCTCTTTGTTGTACTGTACCCTCAATAAAAAGAACCCCTCTGCTACAAAAGAATGCTTCTCTGTTCTTTGGTTTGGGGATTTTTCCTTTGTGTGTGTGTGTGTGTGTGTGTACTTCCCCAGAGATAAACAGGTTTTCCATTCTTTAGTTCAACTGCTGTCCATCCGCTTGTTAGTGACATTTTTGTTTGTCCTGTAACTTTTTACAAAATGGTGGGGAGAGGTGTTGGAAAATCTTCTGATGGCTAGCTATGCATTGAAGTGTTGAACAGCATTGCAATTTCACAACAAGAATCATGGTAATGTATATTGCCTCACGGACAAATTCCCCGAAACACCAGGTCTGTTCCCCAAAATGTTCTTTCATTGTTTAGTTTGCCAATTTTAGCTATCCTGTTTTAAATTAACAAGTTCAGGTGGCATTTCTTCTGGGAAATATTGAGCTAGTAACACAAACTGCTCCAACAGAATTGCTTTTACCAGTTAAAAGAGAGTTTCTAGGAATGCTAAAGATTTGTCTTCTTTGATACAAAACAATAAATTTCTTGTGTAAATTAGTTTCCCACAAATTAGGATCTTAATGCCGATACATGACTCCGATGGGTAATCAGATAAGTAAATGTTTTCATCTAGTACAGACACAGTGCTATATCATTTGAATAATAGTCTTAATGAACAGGCATGTGTAGTTTTCTAAAAAAAAAAAAAAAGAAATTATAAAAAGTCTCCAGTGTCACATTAAGCTACCATAGATCTAAATTATATCATTAAATCTTGGGTCTTCATCTTCTGTGAAAAAAAAAAAAAAAAAAAAAGTGAGTGTTTCAGATTAGAAATGTAAGAAAAAATGTGTAATTTGGATTATTGTATGGAATTAAATTGAACGTGAAGACAGATCTTATGTCCCTTTCCTTGATGCTAACATTCAAACATATATCATTAGTCTAATGAAACATGATGTCCCCTTAAAAAGTCCAGTTTGCATACTTAGGTTTTCTTTACAGCCTCGTGATTACAGTGAACCCTGAAAACATGAGAGAAGCTTATTCATTTCGTTCCAAATTCAGAAGGCAAATTGGAAAAGCCATATAAAGAAATCACTATTTTTCCCCACCAATGTTGAGTGAATTCCACACTGCTCTTCAGCTTTCTTTGCATTTCCTTTAGCTCAAGAGTGCTTTTGCAGCAGCAGGATAGAGCTGTAATCCTCTGTGAGGTTCTGTGAGCTAGAGCTACTGCTGTGCAATGACAAGTGCAGTGAGCTACCCGCCTGGGGTTTGCAGACTCCAAAGCAAATGTATATGTGGAACTTCTTGTATTGCAACACATGCTGTACATTAGATTAACCCATAATGTTGAATTGGTTTTCTTTAAACACAGAAGTTGGTTTAAGGCCCTTGGGTTTTTTGTTTTTTTTTTTCCTCCTTGAGTTCTTTATTTTTTTTAATCACTGGTTTATATTAAGTATAAAAAAATGCAATGGAAAACCAAAATCACAGTCTCTTTTCCACATGGCATCTTAGCAGTCTTTTTCAGACTATGGAAGGAAAATAGTCTGACTGATCATTTCCAGGAAGAAGGTGGATAATCTTTTGTCTCTTTACTTCCAGCCCAATATCTGCATTTCTTCTAAGCAAAGCACAATCTACAGTAAATAACAAAGGGTAGTAAGCTGAGACATGTTTTTGCCTGTCTCCAGGCAAAAGGGTCAATGATTAATGCAAAATGTTTTTAAATGGTGCTGAGTGTCTTGCAACAGTAGGACCTAGCACCTTACAATTTTTTTAATTTATCAAAAAAAAAAAGTGTTTAGAAAACCTCAGCAGTTCAGATCCTTAGCGTGCAGTTGCTGGATCTATAGCTCATGTAAGCTATCAAAGAATCTAGTTCAGTCATAAATCTGATTGAATTCACAAGGCACATTGTAATGTATGTTTTCAGCCTAGGCAGTCTAGGGACAGGTAAAGATTTTATAGAATTGAAGATTAAACCAACAGAAGGCTGAAGAGCCATGCTAGTAAGGTAATGGACTACAGTGCTCAACATCTACAATTTTTAATTATTGAGAAATTCTATATGGTTTTGGGCATTTCTACATTTCTTAATTCCAAAATGTCTCTGAAAGGATCCATACTTAAAACTTCATAGGAACAATAATAATAACAACACTAAAGTTAAGGTTGAGGGAACACAGGAAAAATATTGCAAAGGTGACAGTTATTAAGATGCTTCACAGATTCATGTCATCTTCAGATTGTTTTCTCCAGGACATCAGAGAAGTAAAACAGAAGCCAAAATGCAGTGACAAATAACAGTAAGATGACCTTTTTGTACTTGCAGGTCTGTTCTGCAGTGGATCGTCTCCAGGTTTAGCCATACACCCTAAAATGGGAAATAAGAAAAATAGATAGCATGCAACTTCATATGCAGAATTACAGCATCTAGGCACTGTTTGGCATGGGTTCACAGCTTCTCTTGAGAGCCTGAGCACCCTGCCTCTTCTCGTGCTCAGGCTTCCAGGAGGATATATTCTTCCCCTCTTCCTTGTGCACTAGGGCCCACAGTTATTTCCAAGAGTGACCCATGAGTAGCAGGTTGTGCAAGGTGCTCATTCTCTGACAGATATAAATAGGTTTTTAAAAAGATCCCCATTTCTTTGTGGGGACTAAAATATCACAGAGAACAGACCTTACACTGTGTGTTCTAAAGCTTTCAAAGGAAACAGAGGAAGCCTTGAAAAGCTTAACAAGACTCCAGTGGCACAAATTCAACCAATTTTACTGGAACTCAAGTAGCAAAACCTCTGTGCTTTGCTTTGAATATGTACTGGGAGTACAGATAAATTCCCATCTACAATATATGTGAATTTGTGTTAAATGCGACTCTGCTTCCAGCTATTTTCGCATACAAGATTCCCCATTGATATGATGGCAACTTAAGCAAGGAGTTTTCATAGTCTATGTATCAGTTAGATCTGTAAATACAACCCATTTTCCACTGAGATGCTGAGATGAACTCTCATGCTATGAGAAGCAGCATGGCCAGGGTAGGTTACTCCGCAGGTGTGCCCATTCCCCCTGTGAAAAGCCTGACTCTCAAGGCATTCTGCTGTGTGAAGCAATCAGTACGCTCAGAAAAATTATCAAGATTAGTTTTGTAATCAATTGTCTCTTAAACTGTGGGTGGCAGCAATGTCCAGGCGGAGGGAATTTTTGGATGCCTCCCCCAGGGCCCTGACCTCTGGAATGTTTCTGGAGGAGGCAGGATTAATTGCTGCCCCAAGTCTGGAAGGCTGAGCTCACAGTAGGCAAACACATCGGTTTGTAAATGAAGGATTAAGTCAGGAAACCTTACTAATAACTGAGTTCAGTAGCTCCATAATCACCACAGTATGATGGTGAGTAATTTGCAGTATTTGTAAGAGTGTGTTCAGTGGCCCTCTAATTGACTCAGTTTCCTATTCTGGATAGCTGTGCTGATAGTTGGAATCATTCTGTAAGATGATCTCTAAATAATACTCCATATGTCACAGCACATGTGGCATTCTTGACTTCCACTTCTAGCTTTCCTCATTTGGATGATTTATGGGCTTGTGTAAATCAGTCTCGAACATAAGTGGGTGCCTGTTCTTTTGCTGATTCATGCTCCCTCCCTTGTAAGCAAAGTTGTGCCCTCGGACGGTCTCCATTATTCACAGGCTTTGCCTGCCTTGAATCTGAATTTGCAAGAAAGTGTACAGCTCTGCAGAGATTTCCAGCTCTAGCGGATTCTTTCATATTTTGTCTGCCTGGAAAGTGAGATGAATATTTTCTGAATAAGCAGGTGTACAAAACACGACTTCTGTGGCAGAATCAGCATTCCCGCTGTCCTCCTCATAAATAATTATGTGACAGCTGGGAAAAGTTGAAATGACCTGGAAGTGAAGATGTTCATGATTCACCCACTCCAAGACATATGCAAAAAGATTTGAGGGTCACCTTTAAAAATTCAAGTTCTATTTAACTGTGCTTTCACATGCGGGTTTCTAATAATGATTTAAACACATTAACAATGACATTTTTGCAAGGGCACTGTGAAAGGACAAGGCAGTATATGAAACAAGTATTTCATAGCGAACACCAAATTCCTGCACTTGTAATGAACACAGGATGCAGTGAACAATCCACAAAGTATGCCGTGCTTTCCAGATATAAAATGTAAATAGATTTTTTTAAAAGCGCTTGAGGTTTTCAAACCCAGTGAGGGGATTTCCCTCATTAGCTTTGAAAATCTCAACAAACGTGTTTGAATCAGGTAGTCTAATCCAAACAGTCATACTTTGTAATGTTTCTTCACAGATTTACGGTGCAGCTGGCTGTGACAGAGGAGGATGAGATGGTTTAGTCATGTTTTTTCAGTGAATCAACTTGTCCTTCATTAGAACATTGACCTTTTACTTCTAAGACTTGCTGAAATCACCAGACCTGACAACCTTCTCAGAAGAGCACAAGAATGAATAATAGTGTAAAATCAGCTTAACGAACTTGTGTAACAGGGCTAGTTTACAAAAGCACTATCACCCAAAAATGAGAAACCTAGAGCCAACTGCAGACTAGACTGTGAAAGTTTCTTTCCTCCTCTGTTGAAAGCAGTTAAAGTGATCAGAACAAGGAAAAGGAACAAACTAAACTGGACTTACTACTCTTTATGCGCGGAGGGCTGGGATTTTTCAGAAGTGCACTCTATGAGTCATACTCTTCTCATGCACAGTTCCATGCAAAATGCTTATTGACAACAGTGGGAACAGTGTGAAATTTTACCCTACAATTTATTGATATGATCTTCCTGTAAGAGCAGAACAAAGACCCAGCTCCCACGCCAGAGAATTCACAGCCCAGGCACAGCGAATGGAGGCTGAGAGTTGCAAAGGAGAATGATGAGAGCGAGTGCAAATTCTATAGTAATAAAACATTGTACTGTCTCACTCGTGCCATATTCCCACCTTGTGAGGCTTTCAAATGTTTTAATTTTAGTTTCATTTCACGTGTTTGCCCTGATCAATGGATGGATGCAGTTGTGCATCACTACTTTGAGAAGAAATACAGTTTCTACACAGTGAAATAATTTCAATTAATATTTGATCAATGGGAAATTCAGCACTGGGTTGACAGGTCTCAAATCCCTTTTGAACCCTACACTCCATACTTTTTCCAGAAGTCCCAGCTAAAGACTTGCAAAACCAAAGTGAATCATGTAATATCTCTTATGAGAGAGAAATAATGGAAAGCTCATAAAAGAGAAATAATGGAAAGCTCATAAGAGTTTTAAAGCTGTCAAAGAACACAAAAATGTTTTAGATCCCTTCCTATTTGTATTCGACATTAGAATTTTAAAGGAGGCACTGGGAAGTGTCTATCAGGAACATTGTGTGAAGTTATGTGGTAGATGTCCTGACACCTGGGAGTAAGCCAGTGAGCATAAGACACCTCTCAAAAGGAGATGCTGTGATTTAGGACACCCCATCCCATCCTGTTCCATCCCGTCCCATCCCGTCCTATCCTATCCTATCCTATCCTAATCTATGACAGGCCATGTGCCATTTCAAAGCAGGCTGCAGACTGCTCTTTAAACATCGAGAACTTCTGTGAACATCTGTTTTAATTCATTTACAAGTGATTTAGTCCATCTCTTCAGCTGTCCTCTTTAAGGGTCAAACATTTAATTGTGTATGGAGAGCTCCACTCATTTTCACAAATGTAAGGTGACTTCCATTGACTGAGAATCAGGTCTGCCAATAGTGCTCAAGACTAAGTCTTAACTCCTTCAGATGGTAGGTGGTAGTGAAAGTCTTACAAGAAAATACTTAGCAGCAACACTGTCATCTAATCTAATGATAGCAGGGTTTGGTTTTTCATAGAGAGACAACTTAAGTCTTGGCAATGGAGACCTTACAGTGAAGAGACTCTGTTTACAATACTACTTTGTCCCTAGCTTCCTCTGAGGACAGGTGTTTTCACCTCTATCTAGAAAAATCTGATAAATGATAAACTGGCCTTGTTCATCAGTTATGAAGACACATGGATTAATCTTAATCAACCCAACTCAAAACTTGAAAACACATGATGGAAAAACTGCATTTTTTTTTCTTGCTTTAGGAGCTTTTTAATAGCTATGGTGATAGAAGGTCAGAGAAGAAAAGGTTGTTTATTTGATAGTTTTGTCAGTGGGATGGTTAACATACTAACCAGAGAGCCAGATGCAAGATAGATGGAGGAAGAAGAAAATTTTGGAAAAATGTTTCTATCTTCAGTAGAATTTTTGATTTATTTCTGAGACAGGAAATGAAGAAAATTATTTCTATCTTTCTCTCTCCCTCTGCCTTTTTTTCCTCTTCACATTTACTCTTGTTATGAGTAATTCTTGTGGCAACTTAAGCAAACCTGCAGCTTTCTTTCTTCATGTGCCACAAGAGTGTTATGTGAAAAAATGCATATTTATTATGTGGTGCCTTTGGTCTGTGAAAGGTTACAAGCCTGGGAGTGGAGTGCTTAAAGGGCTTGCCAACATCTCATAGTTCCCAATTAGTCAGAAAAATTGGCATAACTGTAGCTTACTTAAGTTTGTGAACCAAAGAAACTTCCTCGTGCCTTTGCCTATGTTCTTTGTGGAAGCAAAGTGCCCTTTTAAGAATAGAATGTAAAACATATTTGTAAAAAGTGGGGGTTTTTATTTTGCTTTTTGTACTATTTTCATCACCTTTAAGTTAGTCTCTAATTATAAATATTGAGCGATGTGGAAGAAGCTGTGCCCAGCAGCCTGCACTTTTACCTAGAATTACTCGATACTGGTCATGGGGACCTTCCCACTTGATGGAGCAGATGATGCCTGACTCAGTGTGCCCGAGGAAGACAACAAAAATATTTAGATCTCTTCCAATATGTTGGGGGGTGGTGGAGAAGAATGCCTTCCTGACCACGGATTTGGCAATCAGTTCACTTTGTACGTGTGAGTAAAGAATTGCTATATTTACAAGAAACCCATTTGTACCCCGAGGAACTGTTTGTGTCCTGGTAATTTTCTATTCCCATTTGCCCCTTTTTAGTTAATTTTAGTGATTCAGTCCATTTACTTCTGTGGGCAGAGAATCTGAAGCATTAACCTAGATAACCTCAAGCACTCAGGTACTAGTAGTTGCACCACAGGTGAGACTTGAGTCACCAAAGCACAGCCATTGAAAAAGGAGGTTTTGTCACAGATGCTGTTTATTGTCACTGGAGAAAGTCTAAGACAGATGCAGATGAATCCAAAGGGAAACTCATTCCTTTCTAAGATAGTGTTTTAGGAAAAGTATAACCACTTGCCTCTTTGAGTTGCCTGTCTCTCACTTCTGGCTACATTGCAATTATTTATTCAGACCAGATGCCTGATTTTCTGATGAATCCCATCCTCTTTCTTATCTCCCTAGTGCTGGTGGAGTCAACGTGCCTAATCAGAGTGACTGATGATCCATCCTGACTGAACAGTGAGTTAGCATATTTACTCACTTCTCTCTCATGCTGCACAGAAATTATTAAACATTCAAATTCTGGTCTATGGAAAGTGGGGACCAATATTCAGAAGAGACAGCAGCTGATCCAAAGATAAAACTGATCTCTGAATGGAGCAAATTCTGCTCCTTGGCTGTGCTCATGTAAACCCAGAATAATTCTGTTAATAGTAATGTAAACCAGAAAGGACTTTGGATCAATGTACTTTACTGGTATTGTTTACATTGCCAGGAGTGACCATATTTTGCTGTTCCTTTTTTTGTTTATTTATCTTACAATAAAAATCATTTTACCTCTTCCTTGTGTTTTCCAATTCAGATAAGGGAATAAGAGAACTACTTTTATCTGGGTGGATTTTAAGAAAAAAATTATGGGAAAAAAGTCAGCATTAGGATTGCAAACCAAGAAATATGGCATATTTCTCATTAATGATTTAAAATATACTTTCACTAAGAAAGTAGGAGGATTTACTTCTATCTAGCAATCTATAGTTTATTACACATGCTAAAATGCTACTTACATTAATGAAACATAAAGTTCTGATTTTTTGTCACTATGTACCTTTCATTTCTTGTGCATAGTGTTTCCAAAGGGCCTCACAAGTGTTCTCAGGAGGTTATCTGCTGAGCATTTTACCTTCCAGAAAAAAGGTAATTAAAAGTACCATCAGCGTAAGAAAATTCCTCCACCCTCATGTGAGCAGACTTAAATTATGTTGCTGATGGTATTTACTAAATATCTGTGGCAAGTACAGTGTGTCTGTGCTAAAGT
This sequence comes from Pterocles gutturalis, assembly GCF_000699245.1. Lineage (NCBI taxonomy): Eukaryota > Metazoa > Chordata > Aves > Pterocliformes > Pteroclidae > Pterocles > Pterocles gutturalis. The sequence continues at coordinate 62,611 of NW_010122883.1, forward strand.
CAATGAAGCATACAGTGAACAGAACATAGTCACATGAGGCTTGAATTCATTCCAGTTTGTACTCTGGAATTTTTTTATTTATTTTTTTTTTTTTTTTTAGCTCAGATGATTGCAGTAACCAGCATGTGATTCGGAGCAAGGATCACTCGGGTCAGGCCTGCAGAAGCTAGTGGCAGAACGCCTGAAAGCAGTTCAGACCAGGAATGTTTGTGTGCGGTGCTTCAGAGAGCGTCACATGCAGATAGATGCAATTGTTGAGAGAGTGCCAGTGCAGCTGGGACTGTTTCCTGCTAAAAGGTGTTCTGTTGAATGGTAAACGCTCCGGAGACAACACCTGACATTTGAATACCCCTTGCCACGAAGGGAGGGTAGCTGTTCCCTTCTCTCGGTTGTTACCAGAGGTTGTCTTTCCAGGTGTGGGTCTCTCCTGTGCACCCCTCAGGGCAGAGCTCAGCTTCACAGACACTGACCAGTCAACGGGCAGAGGGCTTGCTTGTGCTACTTAAATATGTATGCACATCCCTCATGCTAATTCGTTATACTAATGTCCTTAGGTATTTAAACAAACAACATATTTGAAAACAAAGTCATAACGATGTAGCAATTATACTTGGCAGCTCTGCTGTTACTCCGTATGCATGTGTTAGACCACAGCTAAGCCTAAGGCGAGTTCCCTGTGCGTACAAACTGCACCTTACCCTTGCCCTGCCTACGTTTTGTGCACCACCACTAATCCACTTCTTTCTTGTTCCCTGTGTCACACAGACCGCTGTAGCCTTAACGTAGCTTTCCAGGGAAAACTGCCAAAGCATTTATCAGAGAGAAGCCATCGGTTGTGTCACCAGACCCATTGCAAGTGCAGAAACAGTTCTACAGTAATCTGGGAGCAGCTTTGGTGATTGGATGCCCCAGATGAATTGACAACAGTCATGTCTTAAACCTCTTCTGTCTCATCCAAACTATTCTGGGTGTTTCCTGAAAATAACAGTTGAAAGCCATTGAAACCATTTTCCTAGAAACAGTAGTTTTTTCCTTTCAGAGGCAAACTCTGCTGTCCCATCAAATGTCAAGGGTGAAAAATCCTCACCCACATATATGACAGAAAGAGCACTCAAGTCTAGAGTTTAATATAATTATTTAATAGCTCCCCCACATTAGTCAGACCTTGGATTTAGGAAGATTGTTAGTATTTAAAATCAAGTTGCAACGTCCTCGTCATGAAGTTGTCTTTCTAAAGGAAGCCACACTGCAGGTATGGAACATATAAATAAACACAGCTTACATTGGAATATTTAGGGAAGTGGAGCTAAAGCAGAGATGTATCAACACCCTCACCTTTCTGACAAATACTTGTGGAAAAGAAATAGGCAAAAACCCATAATGATATGAAGGTAAAGACAGATCCTTGAGCCATGCAACAGTGTTAAGTACAGTAACGTTGCATGCCAGATGGCAAGCAGGCAGATTCCCTGTGAGATGGGCTGCCTGCTCCTGCTGAGGCATCTGAGAGGACAGAGAGCAATGACACCAATAAGCAGCAGTATAAGCAGATGAAGGCTGGCTCCTACTACTCATATGGGACTAAATTTATAGAAAACTGAAATCATTAGGAAAGTAATTAAAGAGGCTGGCAGCCTGCCTTTGTATGAGGCTGTGACAGACATGTCTCACATGGTACACTCTACTTAAGTAAGTTATTGCTTACAATGAACCTTACATTGCTATTCCTTCTCCTTCTCTCAACTCATTTAGGTAACTCATGTGTTGGGATGATGTTGTGACTAAGAGCAAAGTATTCTTATTTAGTAGATAGTTCATCTTCGAAAGTCTGGCAGCAGTGTTTTTTCTTCAATATTGTGCTGCATCTTTTCTCTCCCAACCTTCTCTATCAATGCATACAAAGGAAAGAGAATGAACTGTGTAAGATGCAATCAGATTTCATGGAAATATCAGGGGCTTAGATGTCTCACCTTCAAGCACCTGATGGGAAAGGAATATTTCACTTTGGTAGAAATTCACTGTTGCTATTTCCTGTTGTTATCTAGTTAATTAGAACATTCTCGACGAAGAAACAAGAACAACTTTATTTTTTCATTAAATCCTGAGGTGTGTAAAGCTTGAACCAAGTTAAAGAAAAAAAGATTAAAAAAAAAAAAAGTGTGGTACACTGGATCTGTTCAGCAGTGTGGCACAGCAACTCTACAACACTATTACCAGATTCTTTGCATTTGGCAAGAGTGAAGAAGTTAATTGAAAATATGCTACTGTAAACGAGCTTGTATTACATTCACAGAATTATGTTCACTCTAGTGGTTAATTTACTAGAACATCTGTTTTCTATGAAGAATCTGGTGTAACTCGTCAGCCATAGTTATTGAGCTAAACTTTTCCACCACTTCTTGGACATGAAGAAAGAAAACAGTATTGAAATGGGACGACATGAGGAAATACTGGGTGTTTGTATGTTGATAACAAAAGATTTTTTTGCCACCAATTTTAAAAACTGATTTTCTAGACTTCAATAAGAAGGGAGATCTAATTAACAGGAGTTGTTGCAGCATTTTGTTCTATTCTGTGGGTAGTTGACACTTTACTGGCTTGAGTTAATGTATTTTTGTAAGAGATCCATAGGTAGCCTCTGATGTGTAGAATTTAAAGAAAATTTAATTTTAAATACCTGAGAGTCATGTTGGCTCTCCTTTGCTGGTCATATTTACCTGTAAATTTGTCATAGTTTTGCAAAGAAGTTAGAGAACTCCATGTGGAAACGAGAAGGTCACTGGTTTGTACACATATTTGTCTGGTTTATACTGACTACTGCTCTTTTTACAGGTGCATTTTGATAGCAAGACCTTTTTTGAAAGGGATGAAGAAAATAAGCTTGTTCCTGAAGTTTGTTTCTTACTAATTCTGGGATAGATGTTGATACTGCCCATTTAACATTTCACTACCATTATGGATAAAGATATCTAGTCCTTCACAGAGTAATATTTTCGTTTTGACTTATATGCTTAGATTTCACTACAGAAATCCCTGAATCTGCAAAATAATTTAACAGAACACTGAGAAAAAAACTACTATCTGTTCATAGCAAACAAGTACATACATCTGATTTATCCAGCCACCTGACAATTTTTGCCAGACCTTTGTCAGACACCACTGGAGAGATAAGTCTAGAGATATCAGTCCCAGTGACAGAGTGTTCCAAGGTAAACGGAAAATAACATTATTCTAAGCCCAGAGTTTTCTCTGAAGATGTCCTTCTTTTAATAGATATCTAGGCAGATGTGAATCGAGTTATTACGTTGCAACAAAAGTGGCTGGGAATAGAATTTTAGGCTGAATTCTAGCAAGTTGAAATAAAGAAGATTTTATGACTATTTTATCTGACATCTTGCATGTGATTAAATGTAAGACTTCAAACACCTGAAATGTAGAAGGTTGTATTTAAATTACACACCTGGACTCCCTTTAATAAAAATAAGTCTACAGTTCCATAGTCCTGTTCAACTCATCCCAAGGCTAAAACACATCAAATCAGTCACGCTGTAGAGATGCCAATTACAGTCCGTTTGATAAATGGGGTCTAGACCACCATCTCAGGTATCAATATCAATACACAGTACATAAAAAATTAAGTAAGATGAACTTAATTCCCCTTGACATGTGAATGACCCCAGATAGACCATTCAGATTTCAAGAAGTTCTGCATCAATATTTTGAGTAAATACATGTGAAGAATATTTATTTATTCATGTTTTATACATATGTATGAATTTCTGAAAGTTACAGCATGCAATTCTGTAACATGGAAATAATTTAACACTTGAGAAGAAACGTTATGGTTTTAAAGTACAATTTCCCTCTGAAGCAGCAACATTCAGGAGATGAAGTCTCAGAGGAAAATAGGGAATCACAGTTCAACTCCAGAAAAAGACAAAACCTTTTTTCATTATAAGGAATACAGAGAAAGATTTGTGTATGAGAAGTTGTGTATATTTTCTCCAGCTGTATCTGTTGGTCTGATAGAAGATGTTACCTCTTCCTAGGAACCTGGTTTCACTGGAACTGCAGTCAAACTAAGTTATTTCTCCAGTTTCCAAGATGTGAACGTTCAGGAGGACACATTGGGTACTCTATTTGACTGAAGCATTTTGTCAACTATCTGTTGGTAGAAATGAAACTACAGGGAGAATATGCACTTATAATAATTTGACCCTGAAATGGCATGAAGAGCGAACAATTGGGCCATGACACACACAGTGCAACTCTTTCCAACAAGGGCAGTGTATTAATGCTATACCTTTCATGAAGGGTTTTCAACGTGCTTTCTAAAAATTCGTTAACTGAGCCACTCACCACTTAGCACAATTAGGTTAGACTGGAATAATATTCTCAGTACTGAAATACAGCTACCATGGTGATAGTATGGGGAAATGCATGAGGTCTTAATCCTGTCTCAGTGATGAAGATGGGAATTTGCAATTGTGTTCTCCTGGAAATGGCTCAGACATAGAGGCTGTCTGTAATCTTTCCAAGGGCCTCTGCTCTCGGACTCTGCTCTCAGCTGTAGGCAAAGAGGATAAGGCTTACTGAGTTGGCATTTTTCCAGAAATGAAGACAGTTTTCATTTCTCCTGGGGGAAAAAACGGCAGTGCCTAGACATTGACCGCAACTGGTCACAGCCTCCACTTTACACTCCCTTTGAGAATTAACACTTCTGTGCCTCCTACAAGGACAAAGCTTATAAAGCTGGTGCTGGAAGCCACCTTCAGTCAGTTCCTCCTTGGGAAGTACCCAGAAAGCATTGACCTAATCCAAACCTTATCTGTAAGAGCTGATAGGATCATGAAGGAAGATGACACATTTGCAAGTTTACAAACTTACGATAAGTAAAATCTTGCTACCATAAGTTCTCCCGACTTTTTTCCTGAATAAGAGAAATTAAGACATAAAGAAAAACTGTCGTAGTTTTCCGAAGGTCAGGGGACATTTTCTAAGATCCTTGAATTGTTGCTTTTGCTGTGCAAGCTGAACAGCAAAATTCCTGGTCAAAATGCTTAAACACCAGTTCTGATACGTACTGCCCTGAAGGCAAAGCAGGGCTGGACAAACTTTTCCTCTAGGAAGAGAGTTGCCTCATTTGGTTGATTTCAATTAACAACTTCCTTGAAACATTGTTGACCTTTCTGGCATAGTACACTTTCAAGTAAAATGCAGGATGCCAGTCTAATCCACTCGGCTCCAGAATAGTTTAACCAATATCCGTAGGGCACACATCCTGTGACTTGATTTAATCTTGTGATCAGGGGAGTGTCACTTGATGTGTTAGGTGCTGAAGACTAAGGAGGCCCTTGACCTTTTTCACAACTATAAGACTTCCTTGTTCTCAGAACAAAAAGAGTCATGATGAAAAGTGATTTTTTTTTTTATTCTTTTCATTTAATGAACACAAAGCAGATGAAAACTAGCAATGATTACACTTGTAGAAAAGCATATTTAAAATTTAAGGATTTCAGGAAGTATCTTTTCAAAATGAAGTTGATGATGTTCCAGAAGCAAACAGTTGTTGATCACTGCTGCATTTCATTCAAGTAACCATAGTTGCATAGTGAGCTGAGCATTTCCATAACTAGTATACAGAATTGTTGCTACTTGTCACAACTTCTGCTATTCAAAGTGTCTAACTGCTCTCCAGGAGTAACATTTGATCTAATATTACTTCAGATTGTAACATTTATAGGGAAATAATATTAGCTTTTTATTTAATTCAGACAATGTAACTGGTGAAATTCTTGCAAATTTCTAAGCCTTCTGTTCGAGATATCTGGTAATATAAAAACAATGTGACCTTTGTAATGATTAAGTAGACAGCTCTTACCACCTGTGTGATTCTGAGGAGCATTGTATTAAGTGTAAATGTTCATATTTCTCTGCACAGGTACCTCCATATAAAGGAAATGTTTCAGCTATTTTTCAGAAACTGAGCCTAAATCTGGGAACTCTCTGTACCGTTGGGTTCCCTCAACATAACATTTGCTCTGTCATCTGGAAATTTTACAACTATTGGGAAAAACAGAAAAATGAACAAAATTAAAAATGCCTTCTTCTTGTATGTTTTGGTTTCTTACTCTAAAATTCAAAGTAGATGCCAGTATGGACCATCCTCAAAGTCAGTGAGTGTTTGTCTCAGGAAACGCAGATCTTCTCCTGCATTCCAGAAGGACTGGGACACAAAGACCTCCGCCTTCTGAGTGTCACAAACAGAGACTGAGGATTAGGGCCTTTCTCCACCTCAAACCCTTTTAAAGACTAGGAATGTATGCATATATATGCATCTTTAGTCTGTTTCAGTCTCAACAGTTTAGCCTAAGAAATTAGTTTTATGGTATTACAACATTAATGAGTCTATTGACCACTTTCAGCCAATTTCAAGAACCAATGTCATGTCTCAAAGACCTTTTGATCCACATCTTTGATCCACGCCAAAATACGACCCACAGCAAAGGCACAGACAGAACAAAACCAAAGAAGCCCATACAGAAAGGCTGAGTGTACAACTATGGTAAGGCAAAGCAAGAGGTAACATCTGAAATACCTATTTTACTTTAACATAGAGACTTTAAGTTATGAAGATGACATCTTCAAATATCTGTCAAACCTTTAATTTGGATGAAATGCTCTCAAATATATTTCAAGGACCAAGGTTTTGGGGTTTTTTCTCACATTTATTTACAGACACTATTTCACTGCTGATAAAAACACACAGTGAGCTGAATTTGCTAATTAACCTTAAATATAACAGTAAACATTCTTGGAAAAAGCTTCCTGTAAAAGACTGTCTGCACAGCTGCTTTTTCATTTTAATGGCAATCAGGTACATAAGAAATCTCAGACTGTTTCCAGGCTTTGTTAAAACACTGAGTCTGCTCGTAATAGACCTTGTAATGATTTACTCACTCACTCACTCATTCATTCATTCATTCATTCATCCATTCATCTGTTGAGACGACAGTAGTCATGTGGCTTGGACCACACTTGTTCTAGCAGTAGCATATAATCAAACTGATTAAAGAAAGTTATTCAGCTTTCTTAGGCACATTGGGAAGGATTTCACTTTCTATATTGTTTTGAGATCTATATCTGCAGTCTGAACTCCTACTGATGTTGAGAGTCATTTAACATTCTAAAAGAGGTTATGTTACAGACTGTGTTTTATTTATTGTGTCCTCAAAAGGTCCAGTCCTATTTCTCCCAAAGGCCAATTTCAAATTTTGCATGGTTTGACTTAGGAAACAATAATCTCTGTATACATAAGGAGGTTTGCTTACATCTGAGAGGCAGAGGTATAGCTGTATTCTGCATTGATATGTTTACTTTCATCTGCTAATACAAGTCTCATACTTTGGTTTTGATGTTGTTTTTGGCTACGTGTAACTATGTCTGGTCAGCACCGTGTAGAGACTTGACACAAGAGTAAATCCCAGAAGAGCTGCATTGGCATAACTCTATGTCCAGCACAGTATTTGTGCTGGTACAGCTCAAATTGGCTTCCAGTTTGAGACCTAGCTTGTGTGGCACCAGCTGGGGTGTCTTCTCATGTCCCAACATCGTGCAATGTAAATATAACCGTTTCACTTCTGATGTAACTGTACTTAGGCTCAGCACAAATACATTACCCAAACAATCTTAATAATAATAAAAATATTAAAAATAACCCATTCAGAAAACAGATATTAAGATACAATTGCATGCCAGAATTGAACTCAATCATGCAATCCTTTGGCAAGTGTGAATGGCACTCTGTATTTAATTAAGCAATAACCATTATTTCACAAGGTCTTTGCCCCACTCGTTTTCTGAAAAATTGACATATGCAGAATTTGAGGGGACAGAGAGTGTTCATTGTAATCAAAATCTTCAGAGAATTCTGCTGTTAGGTTTCAAGACTCCATTGTACTGAGATTTTGTAATTACACAATACAGATTAGACAGGGTTGGTAGTTTATTGGATGGGAAAAAGTATGTTCTTGCAAATACAGTTATATCATGCTTAGGACTCTGCTCAGAGGTATGACCTTTCAGTAAAGGGGTTTAAACAACTTTTAAAGGTAAGCAGACATTTTTGTATTATTGTCTATTTTTTTTTTTGTTTTGAAACAGTTGAACAATATTAGCTGAAATTAAAAAAAATATTCTGAGGAGAAAACTTTTCCTAGTAATTTTGAGAAAACTATAAAAAAAACCCCCATGGAATCTTGCAGTATAAAGTTTTGGGCAATCTTATTACCTAAAACAACAATGTGATGAAATTGTGAATATTTGATCACATACAGGTAGAGTACTTGTTTTCTTAAAATAAGTGATTTAACAGTGCTGTTCAAAAATTTGCAAGTTATATGCAGGGTTGTGAGGAAATCTTCCGGATTTGTTACATTTTCTAGTACAATTTGTGTAATATCACTTTTTGTTCCATTAATAGTTTTGAGGGAACAAGTTGTTTTGTATGGCAGTTTCTTAGTGGTTTCCTCAAATGTTAAGCATATCACCCTTCCGTCTCTCCCCACTGACTGTCTGCTTGCTGGTATTGCAGGATTGCAACAAAACTGAGTTGCAACAACTGGAGTTTGACCTTTAGCACACAGCTGCCCATTTGAGACACACACATTGAATACGTTTTTTTTCTCCTTTTTTTTTTTTTTTTTTTTGTCCAGAAGAGGTGGTTTTTTGCTGGTGGAAGCTGTATTTGACCTTTAGAGTAGGAACTCACAAACCTGTTTTGGCCACAGGCCAGAGCTCTTGGTCTAGCACGAAGGGCAGCTGCCAGGCTGCTGGTGGAAAGGAAATGACATGATCACGCTGCCATCTGCTTCCAAAGAGTTACACTGGCTGCCCGGTTGCTCGTTCTCCAGGTCACCTTGTTGTAACATGCCCAAATCATGCTGGGTGCTGAGCTCACTGGCTTTCCACCACCCTGGGTGCTCTGGGCAGAGCCAGCCTTGGGCTGGCCAAACAGTTGACATTGGCTGTAGGAAGTATGATGCAATCTGTTAAGAATAGTAACTTGAAAATGTCAGGAACTGGTTTTCACTCCTTTTGTATGTAGATGTCAGTGATGACAAAGGAAAGAGGTCAGTGATGCCAAGGGGAGTGTCAAGAAGCTGTCCTAAACCACAAACCGATTTCAACAAGCTGTGAACAGTTTTTGTTCATACAACAATTTTTAAGACTGGAATTTATTGCATGAGTTCAAAATAACTCTGTATCATGAGTGCACTTGAAATGAAACTCCCAGATTTCACAGGTGATGTGCAGTTTCTACATGTGTGTCTGATACATCTGACTGGCTGATCAGGAATGCAGTAGGTACATTAGGCTTAATTTGCCAGACCAACAGCATTTCCTATGAGTTCCTTTCTGTGAGTCTGGGAAAAAGCTCTGGATTTTGTGATAGCTTTATCAGAAAACCAGCTGATGAAGCAATAATGGGCCCTGATTGGTGGTTTTAGTATTAAAATTGTCCTGCTAATGTAAAGCAGAAAAAAAAAAATCTTTGAAGGGCTTTAAGAAGGTTGTTATTCTGGAGTTATGCTTGCTCAGAAGTAGAAGCATCCAGAGCTGCACAGAGTGAGGTAAAAGTAATGTAAGAGGAGGAAAAGATGAGCTGTGCAGTAGCTCACCTACTTCATAATTTGGACCACTCATTGGACCACACCGAGTGGAAAAGTCTGAGAGTCTTGAGATATATCTGTCCTTGGTCACATCTACACGGGGAACATGAGGAATTCCCCAAAGTGCTGCACTAACACTGCAGCAATGTGAAGTGCTCGTGGGATGCAGCTGGTGGAACAGAAGAGCTGCTGCTGCGGTGCCAGCTGCACTTCAGAACTTTTCTGACCCTAAAGATTCTTCTTACAATGCCAGTAGCTGGTCCCGTTTGCAACATACAATTATGGACACTTTTGCTGCTACTGTTTGGCCAGAGCCTTTAGCCCTGCAAAAGCAGGAAAGCTCCCCAAAACTGTCAGAAGTAAGGCCACTTGACTTGAAGGGTTCCCCTCAAATGAAACATGTCACACTAAAGCAGAATGAAATAACATTGCTTGCACTTTGTTGGCTTCCCCCCCTCCACAACATACACACTTTTTGACTCAGCAACTGTTCTGAAAAAGATCCATTATCTGCAGCTCTCGAATTTAGACCGAGACCCACAAAGGACCGGGGGTACATCCATGCATGCACTGCAGGCAGACGCAAGCAACCTCTGTCCATACTCTAAGCTCACAAAGAGCCCACGTGACTGCAGTTTAGTGAGTCACTGAACCTCAGCTAACATGCTCTGCTGAGACAAGTAAACATGTATTCTATCTGCAGGGCAAAAGATTTAAAAATGTGTTTACTGCTGTCACATTTCTTGATATCCAAACAAGTGTTTATCGGTACCATTTAGTGGTAGCATCTAGAGGCTCCTGGCTCCTGCTGTGTTAAGTAGAAAACAAAAATATGAGAAAGGCACAGTTCCTACCCTTCACAGCTTGTCATCTAGCAGAGACTGTCTTGTAGAGACAGACAGCAGGTAGAAGGGAGAAAATAAGCTGTTGTATTACATGAAGATCACCTTTGGTTTGCGAAAAATGGTGCCTGCCTATCCTACCATCTTCCTGCATTTTCTTTGGGATGATGCAAAATATGTATTTTCAGGGTTTAAAGTCATACATAAAACATTGATGTGGCTAGGCAAAGCATTAAGAACAACATACCCTTTTTGGCCTTGGTAATTAAAACTTATTCATACTAATTTTAACACAGCCTTAATGGAATTGGAAAGTACAATTTAGTGTGCATATACACTTCCAAGACAGTAGAGCAGATTGTTGAAACTATATCACCAAAGCTTTTCTGAAGCAGATCTAGCCTTTCCCCTTTATGCCTTAGTCTCTTGTTACACATATGTTATGTTACATATTAACTGGAGTTGCGGGTCATTATGGAAACCTGCTATCTGCTGGGTCAAAAGAGGGGCTGTTTGTGGGAAATGGTGCCTGAAGTTACTCATAGAGGGCATTGCTACCCAGTGAGAGTAATATTTTTACAAATCAATGTGTATTGTTATGCCTACAAGCTAAATTCTCTCAGTAAATAAAGTGAACGATGCTTCTGGATGTATAACTGCCAACAACTAGAAAGGGCTGGGTCATTCCAAACAGCCAGTGCTCAATACTTTCTTGAAATGGGCCTGCCAGTGAGATCCTTGAAAAGCCCCAGACAATCAAAACACAAGTTAATTTAAAAAACCTCCACCTAATTGAGCGTACGTTTTATTGCATCCTTTAAAATAAAGGCAGCAGTAAATGATCATATGTTCCAAAGTTGCTTGGATATTACAGGGATAAGCTCCTGCATACTCATCACCAACACTTGCTTCTCCAATGCCCTCTAATCCTGAGCAGACATCTGCTTTATTGCTCTCTTTTTAGACCTCATGGCAGCATGGCACAAACGCTCCACTTGCCTTCCAGGCAGCTTGATAGTAGTTGTTCTGGGACGTTGTCACCAGGGGAAGCATTCCTGAGTAATGACTTCAGGACTGCGTCTGAGGGAAATCCTTGCTCAGAAGTAAATCTGAGATAGTCTTCAGTTCTGTACCTAATTCTAACTACAAATCTTGTTATTTGCCCCTTGATACAGAGTATTACATTGTTTTTAGCTGCTTCAGGATTAAGCTGCATAGATTTTTGTGAGTGGGCAATAGAGCTGGTTTGAAATGAAAGTTTTGTTTTGCTTTTGTTTTGTGGAGGTAGCCAGCAAAGGAGTTTTATTTATTGTTATTATTATCATTATTATTGTTATTAATTTAATTATTTTGAAATGGAAATGTCACAATAAAAGTCATAATGAACTGGAACTTGTTGTTCGGAGAGGCTTTACAATCTCCATCCTTGGTATTTTTTTAAACAATCCACTGGACATAGCTCTGAACAACTTGTTTAAAGCTTTGAAATTAACTTTGCTTTGAGCAAGGCTGGGACTAGATGATCTCCAGAGGTCTCTTCCAGAAAAAAGTATTCCGTGATCATGTGGTGCTGTCACTTGGCCCATGAACGTTTTGCAAAGCTTCAGGCATGTTTACACATTGCTGTGGATATGGAGCACAGATCTAAAGCTAAAACTAAAGCTGACCTTTGCCAGTAAATCTACACAGCACAGAGCATCACCTCACAGACATATCGGCTCCAGTCCCAAAGCATGAGAAGCATTGCTTATGATCCAATCGAGACTACCATCAAGGCATGATGCTCTCAAACAACTCTAGGCCTCCAAGAACCAGGGAGAAGCTGTTGCAGTAAATACAGCGCAGATTATCTTTTCTTCTGCACCTATTGTCCAGTGGTGCATAACGCCACCCTTTTTGCTCAGTCTTCCCTCTGTTCAGGCAGTTTGCATTGTGAGATTTGACTTTAGCATTACGCAGCCTGCTCTCAGGCTAACAAAAATTTCCAATTTGAAAGAAGAAACTCTCAGAGTAGCTGAGGAGCTTGGGAATAGTCACCTGATATCAGTAATAACAGGTGACACTTGCTAACAGAGTTACAAATGGTAATCGAAAGTGCAGTTTTTGGTTTTAACTTACTGTGACTGGCACTGCATTTAGCAAAGACATGTTGTGCTGATAGCATTTAGTATCGTAGTGGGAGTAATAGAGGATGTTATAAAGCTACTGACCAAAGCATGAAGTGGCATTTGGAGATATAAAAGTTTTTTTCCTAACAGGTCTTCTCAATCTCTATAGAAGCAAATGCTGTCCTGCTGTTTCTAGTCGATTCTTGGGTAGGCACATCCCCAGTGAGTTTGCTGGAGAGGCACCCTGAGAGCTGAGCTTGGAGGACTCCAAGTCCCATTAACACTCAGTCATGCCCTGCTTAAGCCAATAGGAACAAAAGGCACTCAGCACTTTACTTTGTGATACCTCATAGTACTGAGCACTGTGTTATGTCACGTGTTACATTACCTTGCTGTCAGGAGGCACTTAAATTCCTACTGATTTCAAGGCGTATATATGCATAATCAGTAAACAAAGATACACAAAGGATTTGAATAAGATGTTTAATTTTCCCATAACCAAGGAAAGGTCTTGTAAAAGATCTTTTTACAGAAAAGATTTGTAAAGACTATCTTACTTACCGCATGTATTTACTACTGGTATTTGAAGGCAATTTTACAGATAATTTACAAAGACCTTTTCTTTACTGGATTTTTATAGGAATCGAGCAACATCAGCTGGATGCCTTATGTTGGTTTTAGGATCACAGAGGCTGTGGCTCTAACAGTTGCCTAGCACAAGAAACAGAATTCATCCCACCTAACTTTTGTTATCCAGAAGTCAGGCATCTCAATCGTTGTTACTCACTGAGGCCTCCCCGATAGTCTGTACAAAGAAAGTATCTGTACCAGGCAGAATAAATATTTGTCTGCAAGTGTGTGATTCTCTCCATTGACTACAAAGAAAGAGTTGACTGTCTGAGACCAACATCTGATGTTTAATTCAGTGGAAAATCACTTGTTTGTATGTGCATTATCTGACTGTGCTCAGATGAAAAATTATACAAAATAAGCAAAAGAAGAATTGGATATGTAAAGGGATTTATTTTTCAGTTTCTTTAAATATTGAACTCCTTACATTAATCTGAGTTGAATGGTTATGCTTTTGTCAATACACAGTGGAAAACAGCACTGCAGTTTCTGGAGTTATTGCTATTTTAGGAGACAGCAAGAGCTGAGTGTCCTCAATAACTCTCAAGATAAGCCCTTCAAAGTAGTTATTTAAGACATAAGGTTCAGGAGGTTTCTATGGAGATGGCTCTTTTTATGTAGGTGTATCAAAATAAGCGTTTGCATGAAAGGAGAGTTCTGGAAAAAGGTTGTTACAAATTCTGTATTTTTTTAATCCATAGCTTGTCACATAGTCTAATATAATATCCCTAATCTAAATATTGAAACCAAAAAGAGTGGTAGGATTTCACCACCTATGCAAATCAGATCATGCAGATTAAATCCAATCCTATGAAATCCTGCCTTACAATGGAAATACCTTCACTCTACTTACGTCCCAGATGGCAATCCACAGCACAACTGCTGCTGGGTCCTTTCTACACTGGTATATACATGTCTCAGGTCCTTCCTTCCAGCTTCCTGCAGCTTCCCTTAGCAGGTACCATAAAACCTCAAGCTTTCTCCAAACCACCCTGCTTGGTGAGACAGGTGCTCCTGTCCTGCTCAAACTCTGTGACAGTTTTGGTAAATTGCTTAAATCATGCCTGATGTGCTAAACTTCCCGGTGTCACTGGGGCTTTCTAACCAAGCCAAGCTTCAGGTGGTGCCCCGCATCTTCATGTCAGGGTGACTTGGCATGGATGGACCCTGGCATCCCCTTAGTCTGCAGTGTCTCAGACCTGCAGCATCCATTTCCCCGATATAAGCCCCAGTGATGAAAATGTGGGGTGGACTGCTTGGGCTGATGTTTTACTGATGGGCTGTCACAGAGGTAAGAACAGCCAGCAAGGGGAACTGTCTGACAGGGGTGCGGTGCCCTGTGGGTGCTGCTGTGGCCATGTGCCTTCCACTGTCATGCGTGGGTGGGGATGGAGCTCTGACAGACACCCTCTTCTCCCATTGGCAGTGAGTTCAGGTGTTCCTTTATCCCTGTCAGGTGCAGAGATGCTCTGCGCTTCTTCTGACTGCATCTTTAGCTTTTGCCTTGCTTCTCAAGGATCCTCTGTTCCTTTTTCCCACTTTGGAGCTCATATCTTTGCAAACTTGTAACTTGGAAATTTCCTCTGCTTCTGAGTGCCTGCAAACGTTTTTATTTGGGATGGTGTGACACAGATGGGGGCACACTTGGGATTGAGGAATCTAGTGGTTAAGCTCTCTGAGGTCATTCAGAAACTTAAATATTTGAACAACTATCTTAACGAAGGGCAAGGGGTAACACCCCTCTGTTTTTCAGAAGAGAAAATGTTTTCAGGCTGCAATGTTTTTCTAAACCCTATTAACCATATTTCCTAGGGAAGTTAGATAGCCTGCAGATTAAAGTTCAAGAAAATGTGTTTGCTGAATCCATGAATATATGAACATACCCTAAGGTATTGATTTGCTGTCATCAGCTACTGAAATCCAGAAAAGCATTTTACTTTAAAAAAATGGGGGTTTAATAACTTGCTATACCTTTAGACCTACTCCTAGAGTTAAAAATTAACCACTGCAGTTAATAAATGTTTATCAGCTAGCAGCAAGTTCCCTTTGCTGATTCTCCAAATATTCAAATAGAACTGGCATCTGATTCACAGCAGTTTCAGCTCACGTGATTACAGACACTTACCAGATCAGATAGGTTCAGCTTTCACTGTTCACTGCCACTAGGCTAAGATTTACCCTTGACCCACATTTTTCAGCTGATTACATAGGAAAGAAATAGGTAGATTACAGTAGAAACTCAAAACAAGGCTACACACCTATGGGATAATGCATAGATAGGATTTGGCAAAAAGAAGATGGAAAATCTATATATATCAACACCAGCATACGAAGAATTTAAAGCAAAGCTCTAAATATTCTACATATACACAGATGCCATAGTAAACATACTCCGAAGAACATGAAGGGAACTAGTTAATGAAATGCTCAGTAAGAACATCTTGTACATTTTACTGGAAGAACATTACATTGTCTGGAAGAACAATTTGAAAGAATGATTAATACTGTCACTGGCTTCTGTGAAGAATAGTTATAGGAGTCTAATTTTATTAACCTAAAATGGTATACACTGTATCTAGACTGTATGAAAGACAGTACAAAGAAAGGAGGTTGTATGTATGCAGGAAAAAGGGAGTATTAATTACCAGTCAAAATATATATTATAATGGATAAGAGCCACTTGAAATGCATCAACATTTGTTGATAGCAAGGGTTTTCTGTGGTTTACAGTAATCATTACATGAAGTTACACAGCAATATATGGAATACCTGTTTCTTTCATATACCAAATCATAACTGTGGAGATTATTGCAATAACTGTAACACGTTTTCCACAACCTTAAGAGTCCCATTATTTCATCTCTCTGTGTTGGGATTTATGCACATCCTTCCCAACACCATTAACAGAGATAAGACTTATGTATGCAAAGCCTAAGATAGCACCTGGAGAATGCATCAGTAAATTTTGCAGAAGAGCTATTAGCCTGAAATTATAGGGAAAACACAAAAAGGAACTCTCTTGTAAGAAATTAAGTATTCTGGTCTTGATCTTTATTCCCAGCACACAACAGATGGAAAAAAGTATAAGTTGTAAGATTAAGACGTAAAATAGTACAATAGAGAACGTTTCTCCCTGTACTCCTGCCATGGGCAGGCAGTGCCAGAGTGCATTGCAGACATTAACTGAAAGCATGTTCATCTGAAGGTGTGCTAAGAGTGGGAACAAAAGGCTATATTCAGATGATGTGCCACAGGTACCCAATTTAGGAGCTGGAATTGCTCTGGGATTTAAGGTCGGGAGGGTGATGAGCTCTTCTTGCCCAGGGCAAGTGAACCAAACTCTTCTTAGCCAAGGCTGGCACACTTAGTTTCCTGCAGAAGCGATGGAGAGGCACAAGTATATTAACATTAGGTATCCTGGTTCCTCCTTATATATTCCAGGATATCTTTTCAGCCTATGGAAAGCAAAACTAGAGAAAAAATTTAGAGGAATAAAGATAAATGTGTTAAACACTTCCATCTCTGCAGAGCCTATTCCCCAGAGCAGTTGATGAAGCTCAGGACTCCCAGTATCACCCTGGGTTTGGAGCACATGTTGCTCTGCTTGTGCAGTCTCTACCACTGATGGGCTTTGCCATTCCTGATTTATGGGTAACCAGTTAGGAGAGCCCTTCTATACTTCTCTATACTTTTCTTTTTTTTCCCCTCTGGGGTTGAGCAATGGCTGAGATCCTTTACCTTATTTTTACTTTTAGGGTAGCTTTATGTTGAAGATCTCACCTTGCCTGGGACTCAAACTGTGCATGCTGGGTTTTTTTGTGCATGGCTTAAGTATTTTCCAAGAAATGATGTGACACTATTTATTTACCTACACTGTACACAAAACTGGGCAGATATTTTGTGTGTCTTTATGGATGACAAGATAGTAGCTGATGCCAGAAAGCATCTCTGCCACCTTCTACTTTATTAATTATGGTTTTATGTAATTAATGTAAATAAAGTCGATTTTGTACATCATGTAATTACAGTACATTGTCAATTGCACCCTCTGGAGATCTATTGAATATGTAAAACATATGGTGACTTTGTTTTCCTGATCAACAAAATAATTTTAAACAATATATAATGTTTAGACAACCTGTGATTTAAGGAGGGTGGGAATGTTGTTGGGTCTAGATAGTTTCATTGAAGTTCCTGTTCTGTTGTGAAAATGAAAACTGAGAAAACACAATGGCCTTACTAGTTTTTCTATCATTATATCGGAAAAAGAATCAATCTTGTAATAGACTATGGGCCTTATCGGCAGGTACTAGAGCTCAGTTGTACTGGGAAGGGTACAAAAATGTGACAAAAGGAAAGTCCTTGTTCCTGAAAACCTAAATAAATTTTCTGATATGCAACACATCTAAGTGGAGCAGTTTATAGTTTCAGCATCTTTTCGTCCCTTTAGTATAAAACATTAATTAATATTTATTTTAAAAGTAATAATTGTATCTGGCAAGTGACAATGGCCTTTCCAGTTTTCCTATAGCAAGAATAATTTCTAAATTCGGATAACATCTGCTTCTCTACTGCTTGTGTTAATGGAGAATGCTCCTTCTGTTGTTTTGAGCTGTGAAATTTAATTGCCCAGAGTGGCTGATACTTATTTTCAACAGCTGCTGCACAAACTTTTCAAAATGTATAATTGCATATATAAGAATCCTTTATTTATTGTATGCCTTGTGGCATCAAAAATGTAAGTGTATGTGAGGGAGATAAAAAGCTCACGGGCCTTTTAAAACATCTTCATTTGGGGAGGGGCATATCTTGTGCTTTATTCTGCTCTCACATTTATTATAGACAGAAGTAAAATACTTCATTTACCTGGACTTTTCCTCATTTGCACAGGTAGAAGTGAAAGGCAATTTCAGCTTTTCCTTTCATGAACTGCTTTTTCAATGAACCTGAACACCTGAATGCCACACCTCATCTTTGGTAGTCACACTGTAGTGCTTGCTTATGTGACAACCATAATATGTTTTCTCCCTAGAAATATTTTCATCTCATAATTTGTAGCTCAATATAGAGAAAAACTTTTTTCTCTGAAAGGGAAACTTTTTTGGGTACAGTTTAATATCTGCTATCACAGACTTATTTGACACCCTGTCATATATTGTGCAGATGATCTATTTTAATAGGTTTTTGACTATAGTAAACAAATACTATGACAAAATCTTTACAAGAAAGCATTCAGAAATTATCTGCTGTAGTAGATAATGCATTGATTTTTGGGTAGTGGCCAGGGATTGTGGCACTTCCTCTCCTTCATTCTCTCTGGAGGGTTCCCAGAATTCATGGCTCCCACCGGTCTGGTTGAAATTCACTAAAAGCTGAAGAAAAATCCAGCAAAGCCCAGAATGAAGTACTTCTGAGCAGAAAGTAGAGGTTTTAACCACTTGACTATTAGATAAATCAATCAAAACATTTGTACTACAGTTAGCCATCTGGGGTAGGAAGCAGTTTGTACAAAATATCAGGAACTGACAGCTGAGACATGCCTTGTACTCCATGGACCAAAGAATTGAGAACTTCTGCCCTGGAGGGGTAGACATGTGAAAGAAAAGTAGTTACCTGACATCAAAGAGTGCTGCCTAGATTACAGTAGCAAGATATAGCTGCCGAAGTGCTTGAAGCTCTCTGAATTTAAAAAAAAAAAAAAGTCATTTTACCTACTCTGTGGGGGTGTGTCTTTTCCATTATACAGGTCACAGTGTAATAGTTTAGCTACCTAGGCATGTCCTCTTTCCAGTGATAGAGTCGCTGACTTTGCCTAACCTAGGTCATATAAATGCTGCCAGGGGATCCGTTAAGTGCACAGCATAGTTCCCATAGAAGAATGTTTTTTTTCTTTAGCTTTATATTTGCTGTTGATGAACTCCAGCACTGAGGGAGTTCCAGGACAACAGCTCTAAAATTAACTCATGGGTTTGACAGAGAGACAAGTAAAGATTTCTTGCTTAGTAGAAGTTCTGAAAATAGAAGGAGATGTCTTAAACAGGCTGTTTTCGCTGATCAGCAACCGCAGGTTTCCTGTTCCCTTCCGTTTTGAAAAAAACTCAATAGAAAAGAAATCATCCTGATGAACTTGTGAAAAAAACGCAAACAAACTCAGCAATAAGAATTTACGTGGAAGAAGTTTTTCTCCTCCACCCTTAATAAAAAGCCTTAGGTATTTGCATAATTCACACTCTGACTCTTGGGACTCAGCAAGTCATCTGTTTTTAGGAAGTGCTGGAGTGGTAAGAACAAGAGAAGCAGTGCACAGGGGCAGAGAGTACATTTATATATTATCATTTCTGGGCTGCTCTCTGGGCACTGACCTTGCAGAGTAAGCAGCATTTTCCCTGAAATGGTATGGAAGCATTACTGGATTAATATGGAAATATAGGTTAAAAATGTTCTCTCTCATTGGGAATGTGCAGGAATTGCTTAGCTGCTACCAAGGGATTGTGAATGAGTTTCAGGGCAATTGAACACTGAATTTCCTAGTGTATCACAATTACAGAAACAAATGTACTGTGAGTGGAAGAGCTTTTAAAATGTTATTAATTACCTCATCAAAGGTTTAATACTACTATTTGTGAGGATCATTCATTTCCTCCCCCTTTTCAGGCAACCATCATTACATTTCCTTTATCCTTTCAGCGCATGGATGTTTACTGTAATTATGTTCCAAGCTTAAGGTTATAAAATACACTCTGGGGTGAGGAGGGAAATGAGTGGAGATAGGTAAATATGGAATTAGAAAGATGGTCTTTATTACATACTGCTCCAGTTAAAGAAATTTTGCTAAGATGGAAGTCAGACATTTCAGTTCCCAGATCTTCCATTGCCACCTACAAATGTGTTTTGTGTCCTTCACAATCACTTCTGCTTGATCTAGATCTCCTATCTTACACGAAGGAATAGATTATTATACACCCATATCATAAGTAAGGTAGCCGAGAATTTGCAAAAATCATGCTGTCAAAACTGGGAAGAGACCCATCAGTGCCGGTTTGCTTTGCAGCGGAATGAGGAGTGTGCACACGTTTAGCTGGCTCAGCTCAACTTGAAAGTGGGGAAAGTACCTCCTCTAAACACAATGCCTGCGTTGTTTGTGGTCATATCACTATTCCTTTACAGAGGTCCTGGGCTTTAATATGTTTGTTAGATTTGAGTGTTGTTTCAAAGAATTGGCCTAGAGTAAAATATCTAGGGTTGCTGAAGGAATACAGAAAGATTTTGTGCCAGCATCTGATATCTCCGTTCCTCTAAGCAACTAGGCTCTCAAGTGCTTCTACTCACACTGGGAACAAATATATTTCCACTATAATTTGCCATCTTCTCAGAGCATCTTTTATTATTCTGTAGACATCCCTAGAAAGCTCTTTTCCTTAATTAGAAAAAGAATCAGGATTTCAGGGCTACTGAACACGTTTAGCTTATACCCATATGGGTATAAACTATATGGTAGAGAAGGTATTACAGAATGCTTTTTATGGTTGAAACTTGGACCAATTTTCATACAATTCTTTCATGCAGGTTTGCAGATTTTGAATGGGTTTCTGGCACTTTTTGTTTTTTTCTTTAATTCTCCCTACTCTTTATCGGCTGCTGGTTAATCATGGTTGTCCTAACCTCAACCTTGAAAGGTTGAGGCACACTTCAGATGGATATTATGCTGATTGAACTATTAAGGCTGGATAATAACTGGAATATTGTTGAAGCAAAATGTTACATATGATATAAAACTTCAAAGATTTTGTCAACTTGAAATTTAGGTCATATTTAATAAATCACCTCTATCAACAGAAGGGGCCAAACCAACCTCCACTTTTTGCAGGGAATCTTCCAGGGAAAAGTGAATCTGCTTTCTTCTGTCCTGAAACCAGCCTAGTTTGTCTCCCCTGGTAGAGGCAAATCGCTCTGAAAGTATAAATATATCAGTAATTCCTGCAGTGCTACACAAGCTAACCCCCCTTTTTTTTTATTCATTGCCTGCCTGATAGCAGAGCAGGGAGAGAGGACAGATGCTACACAAGGTGCATGTGAGTATCAGGAGTCTGCGGGCAGCAGCGCCCAGGCTGCAAGGACCATTACATTGCTGATACCCTCTGCTATGCATGCTTGAAAGGAACCTGGTTTGTGCCGGTGGTAGTAACTGCCTTGTAGGATCTCCACCTGCTTGCAGGCAGCTTGTTTTGCAGAGGTTCCTTAGCAGCCATCAGATGGCAGCAGCTTTCAGTTGTGACTCCTGGCCTAGTTTGCATTCCAAACACTGGGCAAGAAGAGAGGTTAAAGACCACATAGCCCTTCAGCTCCTAACATAAATCCAGTTTTACACCAAAACTAAGACCATAGCATAAAAGACAAGTTGGAGTTATTTAAGTTGCAGAGTATGAGCCCAAGGTCTTCTCCAGGAGCTTGTTCCAGGCTCTGAGTTCTGGGCAGCCCATTTTGTTGTATAACCATGTCATCATCAGCTGAGTTTTGGTATTTTGTTTTCCAGAACTACTAGTGCAATAATAATGAGCCCAGTAGTAATCTTTGCAAAATCCCTTCTCATTGCTTACTATATTGAGGTAGTATGAAAACAAATTGGCAGCAGACATCTAGAAAATTAGATATTAACTTTCAAAAGTGCATGTTAGTTTGCCCTGTAATAGCTGGGAAGCAAGAACATTATGTTTCAGCACTGAACCTTTTTGTGGAATCAAAATATTCTCTCACTATAGCCTGGTTCACATCTGCTGTGGGCTTTAATGTTGTTAACAATACTTGTGATTGCAGTAATAGTAATGTAGTCAGGGAAGAGAAAGGGAAAAGCCCTCTTATTTGTATTCAGAAGTCTAACTTTAACAATGCAGTTAATCCTCCTGCAATTACTGGGGAAAAAAAAAAAGAAAGGAACAAATCTGAGAAAAGAAAATTAATGTGAAAAAAACAGTCCTCTGCATTTAATTAATGTTAAGGATGTGAAATAAACGCACATAAGCAAAGAAGGGAATGACTGTGACAGAAAATTTAGATCAAAATCGGGACTTTGATAAGGACTGCTGTTACAGAAATAATGTAGTTGACCACGGAGAAAGCCAAAGGAAAAAAATACTCCCTTTGACTATTGGAGATTTAGGGCAAATCAGATAGCTGAGGCTGCTATTAAAGTGACCATTGGTTACAGACTAGAGGCAGCAGCATTACTGGAAGGGAAGTTGCACAATGTCAGAGTTGCCACTCTGCCCTGTGCCTGTGACTTTAGCCGTTTCACCAGGCAGTGCTGACAAGGCAGAGGCGCTCTGGCCCCTTTACTTTCTCCTTCTCAGTAAACCTGACAGAAGAGCACAAATAATTTTCCTGCAAGAGGTAAAAGAGAAGGTATGTCCACCCTCCCTGGTTTCAGCAGAGGGGCATCTTTCAATTTTATCCCATGTTTTCCATTTCCCATTTTTCTTTGAGCATTTTGGTAGGCTCTTCATTTCCTTTCTGTCACTGCTGCCTGACATGGAGCTTTATTGGCTATTTGCTACCAAACAAAAAAAAAGCATCTAAAAGCATCTGTGGGTTGAGCTCCTGTCCATCAGCTACTCTGGAACTTCAACATGAATTTTCTTTCCTGGATTTGCTCCTTGCCATAACTCTTGTTGTCATGTGAAGATCTGTCCATCCTACTTCCTATAGATTTTATTACTCATGATGCTCTTTTTTTTTTTTTTTTTTTTTTTCCTAGTGTCACGATCCTTCCTGATGGATATCATCTCCTCTGTTATTTACACACTAGATGTCTGTACCTGAACTGCTCACCCAGGGTCCCTTTGACAGATGTTCATGGGAATAGACACTCGTACTGTGTCTCATCTGACTTGTTTTAGATCCCTTCATTGCGATAAGATGCATTCTAGTAATGCCCATACATTTTACTGAAAAAAAATAGGGAGTTAAAAAAATAGGTCAGGTGAAGTTGTTGATGTTACTTGGACTTCTGCAAAGTGTTTGACACTGTC
>NW_010122884.1:0-10332 GCF_000699245.1 Pterocles gutturalis
TGTGGTTTGGCCCCCAGCCAAGAGCAAACATCACATGAAGGAATATTCTCATCTGAGTAGTTTAGGTATTGACACCTAGACACATTCTGTTTTCTTTTAATATAAATGGGAAACAAACATTTTAAAGAAGTGTTGTTGGTTGTTTATTAAAGCACTAGGAAGAATAACGACAACAAATTCGTAAAAATTGGATCTGTTAGAGGTCATTTGGGAAGTTGTAAAATTTGTGGTGGTGGGGAAGTAATGCAGTTTCAGTTGTGTTTTTTGTTTTCCCTCTTCTGGCACGAAGCTAGTAGGGCCTGTCTCTGAGGAACTGGTTTATAGTAGGTGCGATGGTGCGGTTCTGCAAATTTTACAGAAATGGAGTTGTGAGGCACATCAAAAGATATTACAATAACTTGTGGCATATTTAAATAAGCATTCTGAAGAAAATCTACCTTTACCTGTGGAGGACGCTTTTTTGGGGGGCCTAAGCAATTGAGCAGGGTCCTGTAAGAACCTACATCTTGGGTACTGCCCAATAAATGTTACAATATCATAGCAAGCAGGATCTGTCTTTTTGAATATGAGTGGATGTTGCTAGCATTGCCACATGAGACTTCTTGAGAGGTGGTCATCCACCAAGAGCACATTTGGCTTTGTAGAGGTGCCAATGTAAGAGCAGTTGCAAATGTAATTGCTCATCTGATCTTGGTGTTTTCTCATTTATTTAATTTAAAGGGATGTAGCAGGGAAGCTCAAAGAGTTAAATAACAGACCTGCCCTAATTACAACTGTAGTGCCTGTTTTTACAGAGATTAGGAGATGCATATCTAGTTGTGCCAGCTTAGCCTTCTTTACCTTTTTCAAGCCTGTACTGTTGCATGTTTCCATGCTTCTGAAGTAGACAAGGATATTCTGTGTGGTGGACAAGCTTCTTACTTCCCCACTGCCTTTCTGCAGAAAGCTATTGCTCTGCTCTATCTGCACTGATACTCCAGCACAAAGCAGTGATGAATTAAGAAAAAGTGGATAAAATAACTCTGTGTGTATAAGTAAAAGGTAGTAAACTCACCTTATTGGCTTTTGAAGCATTGGAATGAAATGTAGAAATGTAGATAGACTTTATATTGTCTGGACAAAACCTTATGCTGTTATTGTGTTTACTTATTTTTAGCCTAGCTACTCTGATCATATATTGGTAGAATTATTTGCTACCTCATATAAAATGTACTATTATCTTGTACCTAGGATTTCCAATCTGACTGTATTCAGATAAGTATAGAAGAAGTAATGGTGTTTTGGGTATAACTTGCATGCCAAACAGTTCTGGAAAAAGCTTTTGTTATTTGTTGGCCTTTTCCTTGTCTCAGCTTTCAATGAAGAATATTTTTAGCTGCACATACCCACAGAATGACTTCTTGCAGCCACGGTTTTAAAAAATGCAATTCAAAGTGTATGAAACTTTTCTTGCTCACAGGATTGTACAGTGCGTTAGTTTTATTTTGCACTTATATCCATATCCTGATAAAAGACCTGCAAGTTCTCTGTTGAAGCATCAAGCCTGTAGATGCATATTCTTTGCTGATTACAATTAAAACTATGGCTTCCCTAGTATAGAATATTTAATTAATAATTGTAATTCTTTCCGCATTATTTTTCATATGTATTTAAAAGTCACTGCATCTTATTTTCTTCTGTGGAAGTTAGTACAAGAACAGTATTCAGAGTAGTTCACTTATTTTAAATAGCATTTAGAACCATTAAACCATGCTTCCTTAAGATTATTCTAACTTCATTAAAAAAAACCTATTTAAGTTACTTCTGTATATTTTATTTTCCTAAAATATCCATGAATAATTACTTAATAGCACTTCCTCAAAAACTGATAGTGCTCAGGAGAAAATTGCTTCTGTAAATTAGAATGAACTCTGAGGTTTACGAATAATATGATAATCTATTTTCCCCTCCCTTCTCACAACATTATTTGAGAAATGAGGTGTATCTGCAGTCACCCAATTTCACGTGATTGCCAGAGTTTAAATGCCTTTCACCTGACTACTAATTTGTATTGTCAGGATTTTGGCCATTGGTCCACATTTTATTTTCCTTGGGCCCTTGTATGCTTTCATTAAATAAATGTGGAACAAAAATTGTGGTTAGACAGAACCCATTCACACCAAAAATGACATTCAGAAGTCTCTGCAGTCCTCTGTGGAAGATTCCCCTTCAACTTTCCAGTATCCTAATTTTGAAAGTGACCTTCATGGAGGCTTAACGAGGGACTCAGTGGAATAAAAAAACCATACTTGTAAGGAAGCTAGAAAACTGACTGAAAAGCACAGCCTGGCCCATCATCTGTAAGAAATACCCCGCTCTGCTTGTCGGAATTGTGCTCTGAGCACTTCTGCAAGAGTCTGATGAGACTTGACAAGTGTAATTCTGGAAGGAGACTAGAATTTTAGCCTTTATTTTTAGGCTGTAAAGTATTTTGTATGTTTAAGAAAATATTAATGAAATCTAGTAGCTAATTTAAATCATTACAGTTACATGAAATGCCACAGAACTTTATTAATTTAAACCAGCTAAAAGTCAGGACCTAAAAAGATCCAACGTGCTTATTGCATGCTTGATTATTCTCTTGACTTTCATATTTCAGCACAGTGAAACAAAGTTAAGCACTGTAGATTTAAGAAATATACTGAGAAAAAGATATCACAACAGCTCTAATGTAGCGGAAAAGTCACTGAAAAAGTATAATAGTGTTAACTGATGGATTATGCTGTAGAAAAATAGTAACCAATAAATACAGAGGAAATAACGGCAGCAATTTAATTCCACATTTTACAATAAAGGAGCCTTTGTTCTAAATATAAGCTGCAAGTATTTAATTCTTTCAACTTTGAAATGACACAAAACAATGCAAATCAAATTCCAGACACATTTTATGGAGTCCCCTTGTGTTGCACATCATGTAATACGCTTAAAATAGACTAAAAACACCAAAGGCATAAAAAGGCAGTTGCAGCCAGGAGTCTGAAGTTTAACTCTTTTTCACTATTACCAGTGGAAGAATTGTCAATAGCCTTTACACAGCTGAAGCTTCAGTGCAATTTCCAGTATAAAGGTTATAAGAGGCAGGAATATTTCTTATGCTATTTTTCATTTTCACTAATACAGTTTGGGATTTTTTTAAATCTAGTTTTAGTTCAGCCACCGTTATTTAGTGTCTTGCATATCTACTTTATTTATGCAGCTTCTTGTTCAGTTGCATGGCCTTAACATGGGCAGAAATGAGACATGAGGTAATGAAAAAGAACATGGAAATTTAAAGGCTTGTGAATAGGCCAGTTGTCAGCCTGTGAAAGACTATTTCTCTCACAGGAAAATTTTCTCTCATATTTTTTCAGGTAGAAAATGAAGACCAGGAGGCCAAGTAGTTGCCTTAGCTAATCAAGTCAGTTTTTGCCTGAACAGCACAATGGTTTAGCCATTGAATTTATTGGCAAGAATGCCTCACTTCTTCTTCGCTCACACATCCCTTTTAATCTGGGTTTGCATCTTTCCCTGAGAACTGGACCAGGCCAATACCCCATTAGAGATTGTCTTGTCTCAAGAAGTGGTAATGCGTGTGTGTGTGTGTGGAGGGGGGTGGGGAAGTGTAAGAGAATGATTCTTCACACGTCTTCCCAAACATAAGTAGTTAGTATATTAGAAATTTATTTATTAACTACTGCTGGACCTTGACCTAAAGCTTTCAGAGAATTATCACCAATGTTTTCTATGTCTCCTTTTTGAGAGGTAATAATAGGTATAGTTAGAGATATTTCTTTTCCTAGATGTGAGTTTTTCTGTGTGCCATTTCTTATACAGGTACTCAGGATTGCCAGATGCTTTTGCAGCTCTTTCAAGGCATCATTTTACAATACATTTTATTATTTGCAAGGTTTTTTAAAACATTTCTCACTGTCTTTCCAGGATCACTTATGGTTGCTAAAGATCAGACCCTGGTACTACTTTGCTTAAGAAAAAAACTATGAGATAGCTGAAAGACTGTAAGATATTAAGGAGAAGTTGAAGAAAACGGAATGCAGAAGGAAGTGTAGCAGTAGGCACTGGACGTATCTGTCTTGCTTGTATCTGGAGTGAACCAGAGGAACTGATTAAAGAAAGAGGCTTTCCCTTCATTGTTATTTAGTGAATCTTCTGTCTATAAACTGAAAGAATGTGAATAAGAAAGACTTCCATCAGTCCCCCAAAAAAGCTGAGGAAAGGCTGATCATCGATAGTGGAGGTTCCCAGTGATAATGTTTCCAAAATTATTTGACTTTTTTTCCTTCAGGAAATGTCAAGTTTTCTGTCTGCTTTCTCACCACAAAGCGGCTGACACCCAGTTCTACTGGCATTTGTGTGGTGTACGTGTTCTCTTAACAGGTAACCTTAAGAGTACATTGGGGCAACAGTTTTGGGCCTTGCACACTAGCCCCAAAGTACAGAGTATTTTGATCATTAGCAATATTAGTTTATTTTTCCTCACTATCATTTACTCTGATGTCTTTCCTTTTCATTTGTTACTGTAACAGTGGAAATAACGTGCTGAGAAAACACTGCTTCATCATCTAATGTGACTGAATTTTACAATGAGAGTGGGTTAACCAATGGAATATGTTTCTCAGGTTGCAGGTTCCCCATCTTTGAAGACTTTCAGACCTGAGTTAAAAGGTATCTACCAACTTGCATGTAGGTACAAAGGGCCTTGTAGACAAGGCCTAAGCAACCTGATTTTGCTTTGGAGTTAGCCCTGCCTTGAGCAGGAATTTGAACAACTTGACCTCCAGAGCTATTCTTCAACCTAAACTTTTCCTATGATGGTATGATTTGCAACATGTTTTGCATCTACTGTATAAATTTCATTCAACATGCAGTGAGAGCTATTTCTGCTGCAACTGTCAGAAAAGCAACCTATAAAATCTTCTGTCTTGTAAACCTCATGAAGCTAATATTATAGTTTCAACAATTAATACAATGAGAATCATTACTGACCACAGCTGCCAGTTTCTTCATGTCAGTTCTCTATTCTGTGTCAAACCTAAAAATTTTTCTGGCTTAGACTATGTGTGGATATGTGCTAGAAAAAGAGATAAATGTTAGAGAAGAGTAAAGAGACTAAAATGATGTGCCATATACTAGTACCTCCCTTACTCCACCTCTCCTGTTTTGTGCTATGACAAAGCAGCAAGAGTGAGAGACAACCTGTACCGGAGCTTCAGTGTTTTCTCCATGGTGACTGATGACATTTGTTCCCTGTAAACATTTCTGCCGCTGATTCTTCTTCTCTGCCCCTGCACGGTTTTTTACCTACATTTTGCTTCCATGACATACATCCCTTAACTTTTCTGAAGTCAAAACCCTTCTCACTTCTTTGTAGGGTAGTATTTTTTTTTCTTTCATTTCTGTGCTGTTTTACTTGAACAGGAAAATTCTTATGAAAAATATAGATTTTATCTGTCTTTTCCAAAATTATGTGTAAAAGTATCTGACTGAGAACAAGGAAGTTGCTGGGAGAGAAGAAAGGACAACTGTAAAATGAAACTAAGAAGTGAATTGTGGATTTGTGAAGGTCAGCTGCAGTTAATGTGAATTAGATCTTCTCTTGAGGGTGGATGGAGTCCTGTTCCAGTGAGGGGTTGGGTAGGGTCACTGGTGCCACCTGGTTGTGTGGCAAAAGAAGGTGGTAAGCCATAATGGGCAGGCAGTGACAGCTCAATGGTCTCAGTTACTTGAATGCCTCCATATCTCCTCACAACAATACAATGTGTACTACCCATGCTTGCTGATCTGTTATGAACCTTCTCCTACAATGAGTTACCAAGTTCACTGCATTGTATGTTTCTGTAATTTAAATGTACATTCTGAACACTTTGTCTTGGAAACACAAAAATAGCTTGATTGTTTTATTAGAGGGGGGTGAAATTTTGCCCATGTATGAGGCCTGAAATTAGGCCCTGAAAATTACCAGTTGCATTTTAAAGTGTAGGTTGTAGGAAAGTCTGAAATCAACAAACTTACCAAACCAACATATTTTAATCCACTCACTCATAGATATGTATGCAAAATAAGTCTTTTTTTTTTTTTTTCCTGTCAAACCAAGAGAAGTGCATTATATTCACCTATTTATCTCTGACTAGACTTTTAGTTGTACTGTAGGGAATTAATCATGTAGGTGAAATACAAAGTCAAATGATTTGTAATACAAATCTCAATTGGATAGGGAAAAATAATGGGAGGCATGAAAAGACTTTCACTTAAAAAGAAGCCAGGGAGAAAATTTAGAACTGCCTCTTTTTTTTTTTTTTTTTTCCCCAGAAGATGAGTTGGATACAGATGAAATAAGACAGGAGTTAGCCATATTTCATGTGATATGAGCTCTAGAAAAAGTAATTAAACTACTTAACGTAGGTGATTAGTCTGTGGGACTTCCTGCAGTGTACTCAAGATTTAAGGAAACAGCCATGCACATCTTCATCTTCATTTAAATTTAGATGTTTGCAATGCAGACCTCTGCAACTATGTCAGTTGCTGTTTTAGAGACATTTTTACTTTTAGGGCATGATCCTTTTAATCTGCTTCTGTTCATGGCTTTAGGAAGAGGTTAGTATGTTACTATAATTACCCTTTTTCTTTGTTGATCATAGAAGAAGTGTAAGTTGGTTCTATCAGAGACAAATATCTACTTTTGGCCAGAAAAATCCCACCTTTTATTACAAATCTTCTTGCTCATCATATCAGAGAAGAGAAAAATCTGCAAGGGCAGTCGTGCTTGCTCTTCCACTTATTTTAAAGGCATTTAGCAGCTTACAACTAACGGAAATTTCCATGTGGTGATCGGTATGGTAGATCTTTGTGAGCCTGCGATGAGCCTTTGCAGGCAAGTGTTTCCAACCAATGTTCAATCTCAGGTGTTTTGTCAGGCTGACTTTGGCACTCTGGGAAGACTTGTATTTTTTTCTGCATTCTCTAACGTCTTAAGGTTTTCCTCATTAGAATGACTGAGGTCCTTATCTCATGTAAGGCAATATGAAAGCTCCTACATCTTTAAATCAGTACTGAAAGTGATACTAGCAGTATTGCTAACTGCAAATATCTGCTGTTTAGAGCATTATTGTGAACTGCTGAATCCAGGACCATGTTTGTAAGGACTAGATGATCTTTCGAGGTCCCTTCCAATCTCTAACATTCTGTGATTCTGTGAAATTCATATGTTCATGCAAACAAAACCTTGTTGCAGAAAGCACGAGCAATCTCAAATCCAAGTGTGCTTTTATTTTGTCTTCTGTTGAGGAAACGAGCGTTCATCAGACTGCTTGGACTTCTGCAGTTTCTCTAATGTAGTAAAAATAATTCTTTATGAAGTCTTGCTCAAATATTCTAAGTAATACCTAACAGTAAACATGGTCGTACTTACAAATTCTTCTACTTCTTTAGTTTTGTATTTCAAATCATCAACAATGTTGATATTTCAAAGTGATTGTATATATATGTATGTATATATGTATGTACATAGAGCTTTACACATTTTTTCTTCCTTTTCCATCTTATTCCTAGCACATTAGATTAACACATTACTATATTTGGCTTCATAGTTCTTTTTCTATTTTAGTCTATTTCTATTTTTTAGACCTATTTTCAGACTTTCATTATGGATTTCTTCTCATTTGTTCATGTTTTTCCTACTTCACTCTCAACTTCTGCATTTCTTTTTCATTTTTCCTACACTGTTAAACATTAACATGGGGAAGACAGCCCTGACATTTTATGTCGCCTCCAGGGATTTCCTATCCTGTCTCAATCTTTGACATCTACTTGTAAATCTTTCATGGGTGTCTTGAGTTATGTGCAAAATTCCTTTCATTTACAGTAGGTTTTTTGCTGATCACTTTATGTATACAATGTATGTGTATATATGTAGATATGTATTATTTTATTCCATTTCTCTATTGCTTAGGCTTTCTGATTTCATGCTTATTTCATGTTTTCACTCCATCACTCTCTTCCCAACCCTCCCCCCCCCCCCCCCCTTGTTAGCTTATATCTGTCTTTTTTCCCTTTGAGCTTCTTCCTCACACTTATGTCCATACTCATAATATCTTGTATTTCTTGAAAACATATCTGTTGCAGCTTCCCTTCTGATTTTTTTGTTTCTACTCCTTGTTCTGGTAATGACAAACCATGATGTTAGCTTCATCAGCCTCTTTCTCCTGTCTGTGCTGTACCTTTACGACTCTTAATTATTTAACGCAGAGTGATGACCTTTATCTTTGGCTGCAAACGTTCTATGTAGATAAACAGCCTTTCACCACATCTGCAAATTGCAGTGTTATGCCTAAACCCTGTACCATCCTACACTTGAACTTTTGGGGACCTCTGACTTGCTCCTGTGAGGGAGCCTGGAAACAGAACTAGGTATCTGGTAGAAGCATCTCTCTAGGGCTCTGGGACCAGTGGCTAACTTAGAATATTAAAAAAACCCCCACATTTACTCACTCAGAAGCATTACATTCCAGTGAAACAATGCCCAGTCTCTTCACCTGAATCCCTTTCATTCTCTTAGAGTGTTGGATGTGTTTTCTTGCCCAGACGTATCTCTCAGAGACTTAGGCTGTTCTTTGTGAAAAATACTTTGAGAACTGAATCACTGTCTTTTCATAAAATGTTCAGAATCTTTTCACTCTAAAGCTCTAAGATTTAGGAAATAATCCACAGACTTTCTGAGCAGTAATTAATATTTTAGCTATCATCGTCTTGATTCACTTAATTTCTTATCTGTAGCTACTGTTGTGTTTCCTCATTTTCTATCGCCTCAGGCAGATTGAGATGCACAAGTCCTAAAAATGTAGATCCCTCTTCTTGACTGTATAGGAAAGAGCTTTACACTCCTAGTTCTTGGCAAAAGTAGCTCTCGATAAATGTGATGAGATGGCCTGAGTATGTTTTTCATAGCAAGAGCAAAGCCTCTCAGAGTGCTCTAAATACAAACTAAGTTACAGAATAATTAGGAAATGGCTATTAAAACTCAAATTTTGTGTATACCTGGTGAGGAAGGATTACAGAGAGCAGGGACTGCTATAATTTCTTTGGTGTGCATGTTCTCATAAATGCAAAGTGTTTTTATGAATGCTGGTTGATGCTGAATTTTGGCTGAGGTGATAAATGCTCAGCGTATTTTTCCTACTGCTAATGCTTTTTTTTTTTTCCTGATAGCTGGAACTTAACCTTATGCAACCAATAAAACTTAGCATGTTCTTAAGGGCTTTTTTTGACTTAGGCTTAACCCATAGTGTATGCTTCCTTGCAGGGGGTAAGAACATTCTGTTTCATGTTTTTGAGTTAGTGTAGAAATTCTGGAGAGGAAAAATATTTTTTTACATTCTTTTTATTTATTAATTCAAATTCTGCAGGATTTTCAATGTATGTGTTTCTGAGGTAAACCAAGAAGCAATGTTTGCTAGTGGGAAGAATTCTTGAAATCTTAAGAACTATCAAGTCTGCAGTAAAAGCAGCATTTATACTGTGTCTAACTAAATATGTAAGAATGATTCCTGCACACGGATCCTTTTACCTAAATCTGTTTCTCTGTTTTAAAAAGTTGGGCATCATTTGGTATTCTGACATGTATCAGTACCAATTTTTGTTTAATTTTCCTCTATGAATTTTTAGAAAACTCATCTCAGTCAGATGGTTTTAGTCAGATTGCCATACCTGTGGCATATTTACCTTTGCCTCTGTTTCGAATTTTACAGAATCAAAACATGTACTTGTGTTTTGGATCCTTAAGAGATGTTAACATTTTGAATCCCTTAGCCAAGATAGGTTCACTGGGTTAAATGATGCAGATACTGAAAGGGAACTTCAGATAGTTGATGTATCTACTGATCATTTGTGTAGCAAAACCTTTTTATGTGAACACTTCAACATTTTGAGAAAGATATACAGAATATTTAGAAATTGTTGGAGCTAGAATACTATGACTGCCCCATCTGTAAGTATAATGATTCATAAAGCACTTAAGAGAAAATGCTAATGCATTTTGTGACAAGAATAGCAATTTCTAGTAATGAGAGTTTAATAAAAGTCTTAAAATGTACCCACTTACTACTCTAAACCCATGAGCTGTATGGAAAGATATAGACACTAATTATAGATAACAAGAATATTTATTCCATTAACAGTGGAAGATTATTTGTTACTTAACCTATAGAATTCTCAAAATTGCCAAATTGGTTCCTGCTGTGCCTGATACCATTGCAGACTAACTAGAAGATATTGCTAGCTTCCAGTATATTTACTCTTACT
>NW_010122884.1:10346-17869 GCF_000699245.1 Pterocles gutturalis
CTATGAAATATTTAAAAGAACAAATATTTTATCTTTAAGGTGGGTCAAAATAGCAAGAAAAAATGTGATTGTGTTCTTGTACTAATTTTTCGGAATATCTGAATTCTGCTTGCAGTCATTTCTGTCATATAACAAAGGCTTCTGAGATTTTGTTACTTAATTCTTGGGTTAAATATTTCAGGGTTGTTTGTGATATGCAGTAAAAGCCACCCCCACACAGCACTGCTGGAAGTGATAAATCCATTTCTATTAGTGTTTCCATTATGACATTGTCTGAGAATGTTGGTAGTCTGACTTGCAAAGATTTCTGAATAGCTGTTGACAATAAGGTTGACAGACAATATAGAAAGATAAAACAGGAATCTAAAAAAAAAAAAAGGAAATATGAGGAATTCTTTCCTCTGGACTTTTGTTGAAATTTGAATAGAAATAGATGTTTTCCTGATTGCTGTCCCTAGGCAAGCAAACATTTATCCCAGTATGGAAGGTTTGTATTAAGCATATGGAATAAAAATGGAGAGCTTGGCTCTTGCATATTTGGTGCAGAATAACTGACCTTTTGGGACTGCAGTGTAGACATATGCAGTAACCAATCTCCCAATACAATTTCAATAAGGGGTGATACAGCAAAGGGAATGGAGTCCAAGATTACCACCGCGCTGAGCCAGGGAGTGTAGACAGATGAGTGCGGTCAGGAGGCTGAACCCTCTCAGGCTGTGGGGGACAGAGAATAGCCAAGTACCAGAGAAGTAAATTTGGGACAGAATCAAGGGAATTTGCTTTTAGCATCCACCTTTTGCAAGGAAGTGGTCACAAGCAATACAATTTGTGTGGTGTGGAGGTCCTTCAAGGTCATAGATGGTGGAAAGCCCATGTTTGCCAGTGTGAGAGGTGCTGTTGTGCAGGCGAGCAATGAGCATGCAGTCACATCTGACTGGGGAACAGTCTATCCTACTCACTGACAGAGCTTACTGCTGCTTTCTTTCACCAGTAATTTTACTGAAGAAGGGCACTCCAGAAGTGTGAAACAGCAGTTGCAAGCTCTTGAGTTCAACTGGTAGCATCCAATCTGTATTCCAAAAATGTTTTTTTTTTTTTATATTTCTTGGAGGAATAATCCCAGGCACCAATACATGTTGTGGACCAAAAGGATGGATAGCACCTTTGCATAAAAGGACCTGGGGGTCCTGGTCAACAAAGTGAATGTGAGCCAGTAATGTGTTCTAGTGGCAAAGGTGACCAACAGCCTCCTGGGCTGTATTGCCAGTAGGTTGATGGAGATGATCTTTCCTTTTGATGGTAAGAAACAAAGAGAAGAAAAGAATGCCATGGAAGAAAAAAATATTACCTAGAGGCATGATTGCACATGAAAGAGGCAGCTTCCACAGGGTAGACTTTTATAAACTAATTTGTGAAATGAAGTGGAAGATCTTGTTCTGTTTCAGGAAGATCCAGGTTTAGGCAATTTAAGCACACCTGAGCTTTTAGGCACCTGGCTGCTGATGTACAGACCCTGAAGCAAAGATGCTTTGCTCATGCTCCTGAAATAGCATTTTGGAATGTATGATAAAGTGGTCCTAGAAGTCAGTACTCTGAGTCAGAGGGCCACATAGATTTGGATAAAGAGGAAATACAGAACAAGATGTTGCTGACATTCCACCACTTTTGAGAGCTTAAGCACCTGCTTGCAGCCCTGAATCAAGCCCATCTGAAAACTGCAGTGTGGCATGTCACCAGTTCAGCTTTCAGGAGTTGATTAGAAGTTACCGTTGCCTGTAAGTGATGTCAGGACTTGCCTTTTATGCAATAGTCCTAAGGTTAGAGCACTTCCCTCAGATTTCAGAAACTGTTTCATCCTCCTCAGTTTATCTTATAAAATGTTACAAAAGCATTTGATAAACTGAAATAGAAATGCAAAAAAAAATTAAAGACATTAAAAATATTATGTCACATTCTTTGTCTTTTTTGTTTTTATCACCTTTGAAGTGATTTTGAGGTCCTCTGTGAAATGAACAATAACTTAAGTCATGCATTGCCCCTCATTCTTGGCCTCTTAATCTTAAATGTGCATCACCTTTCAAAAAAAGTCTAATTTTATGCCAGACTTGTTCAGATTATCACTCTGACACCTGCTAATATATGATAATTCAGTTGACACTGTATGCATGCTGATGTATCCTTAGAGCCTTAGATATCTTGTTACCCATACCAAATATATTATTAAACTTTGCCTTTTTAAACTCCTTATTTAGTTATGAGTTAGCAATTAAATATTTCTGTTGCATGATTACAATACTGCCTCCGTCAAATAAAGTGGCTGAACTGCCACATATAAAACGCATAGATTAACAATGTTTTTCCATATCTACTTTGATTATAATAAATCTCTTGGCAGTCAAGAAATCTGGACTTGCTCGTTGGCATTTTGTTTCATGACATGAAGGATAAAGGTAATTACGTGTATGGTTTTCAAGAGTCTTGATTGTTGCAGAATTAAATGACTGAAAACTTAGCTGGAAGGAAGAACGCTATATTTATTCTTACTTACTGTGCATTGTGTGGTTACTATAATACATGATATAAATATTTAGAAAACTGCTCTCCCGCTTTATATCTGCCTCTTTAGAGTGGCAGAAATCTCTCTTAATCAGGTGATTTGGTTGCCATATGACTCCATCATTTCTTATCTTTTGTGTGTTGTCTATCAGCTTCAAGAATGCTGTAAGTTTCCCCAGTGTATTTCAGTCTGCAAGTAAAATTTTAAAGTGTTAACATCGTGAGTTGTGTATTTGGCCTCACTTTGTATAAATGTATTCAGAATATCATCTTTGCACACAGTATTTGCAAGCTTCAGCAGCAGTTGTAGCAGATAGCCTAGTGAGTGCTTTGGGAATTAGTGGAGTTCAGGAATTTCTTTAGCAGAAGATGTCACCAACATCATGTGATTCACAGTAAAGATTTCTTATAGGAACTACTGAAAACTACTTTGCTTTTCTTTTATCTTTGGGTAGTGCTACTGGGAATCACCAGATGACTTTGCTAGAGATAGTCTAGCAATACTGGCTACAACAAACGAATGTGCAGTTACACCTTAAAGTATGTGATACAAGACAGATTTTCATTCTGCCCATGAACTTGTTCTAGTATACAGTCTAAAATAACTTACAGCTCTAGATATCTTTGACAATCTCTTCCAGTATATAAAACTACCAACAGACAGCTCCTACATCTCTGATCCATGTACTGTGTCACAACAAAAGAATAAATCCCAGTCATTTAAACTATCTTACTGTTATCCCAGAATTTTATTTATGAGAACGAAGCGAAACTATAAGATTAACTAAAAAATGGTAAATAGCACATACTAGTCCCTAGGTGGAATCTACTGCAGGATTTGAAAGTTACTTGTGCAAAGTTGAACGTAATGTTATTTTAGAATCACAGATTCCGGTCTTTTTGGACAGCATCAGCCTAAAAATTATTATGTTTATTTATGAGCATAACTGAACATCCTAGTGGTTTTTTTTTTCAGTGTATTTCTTTTTGCAGATGTCACTCTGTCATCAAGATTTTGGTTTCAGAAACATAAATCATGCAAATGGTAGCTCCAGAGGTCAGCTTTAATCTGTAGTGAGCATGACTTGCTAAAATACATTTAAAAATTCCTGATAAAAATGTTTTTCTCTTGTGAATTGTGAGAATATGATCCTACTATAAACAAAACACTAAACTAAATGGATTTCAAAACCTAGAAATAAGGCATTATTTGAAGTGTGACAGTAACCAAGTTGCAGTTGGAGTTTTGCTATTATTAGTAGGAAAAATATGTCATAGAATTCAAAACCATGCAATTTAAAGTCAAATAGTGTTGTTTGTATAGAATAAGAAACTATAGCAATTGCAGTATATGGCTTTTCATGCCCTGCAAGTGCTGGAACAAGTAATTGTGTATAACTCGAAGTCATAGCCAATGTAAAGTTTCTTCCATATACTTAAATTTTTTGGTAGTCATGTAACTGGATGGTGATTTTGAATATTCATTGGTTCACATTTTTTTGGCGTCTTAGCTGAAAGAGTGGGACCTTCCAGCTGAACTAATCTTGTTAGTGACATTTATAACAAATATTAATATCCTTGAGAGAGAAAAAACAAGAGCAATATGCAAAAGTTAGTACTGTGCTTGAGAAGTTCAGACTGTGCATTAAGCACAGGTAGGTGTAGGTGGCTTACCTGCAGTCAGATGTGTTCTTGGAAATCATATCCCAGGGACAGACAGAATAACTGTGCTATGAGGCAGCTGAAAGCTAGCTTCAGTGGTGGTGAAATTATTTTTTTTAAATGTCATTTTGCTATAGTGTATGCAGAGGCAAGCACTGAAGAAATTTACTGTTACCTACCAGTCAAAAGTTCTGAAGTCAGAATGAAGTCCTCTGTCTTTCACTTTAGTGACCTGAGAATACTTAAAGTATTGTACTTTAAAATGTTACATATCCCTTGCTGTGGTGGGTTGAATCCAGCCAGCAGCTAAGTCACTTGCTCATTTGCCTGAGCAGAATGGGGGAGAGAATTGGAAGGGCATAAGCAAGAAATACTCATGGGTCAAGACTAAGACTGTTTAATAAGTGAAGAAAAAACCCCCACAAGTGATGCAAAGGCAATCACTCTTTACCTTCCACCAGCAGACTGATTTATCACTTGTTGTACAAGGGAAACACCCACCAGAAAAAACCCTCCAGGTGATACCCTCACTGTGCTTGTAGGTCCTTGCAGAACTGAGACAAGGGTTGAGCATCAAGCTGCTTGGTACTTGCGAGATGGAGATGATCCTGGACTACCCATCAGTGAGACTGTAAGCGCCGGTGAAATATTAAGAGCCTGTCTAGATGGGAATGCCTTTGGGGTTGGGAAACAACCGAGATAGTGGAGGACTCCAGTTTTGGTTTTGAGAGAATTCAGTGAGACTTAGACTCCCGAATGTTTTTCTTGCTTTGTCCTTGAGTCCCCAGCCCCGTTATATACTGTGTCTATCTTTGAAAAATACAACTATTTAGTGAATAGCTGTTACACTATAAGAAGGGAACTGAAAATCCTAAATTATTCACTGAAGAATCTTAGAGCCTTACTAATTCTGAGGTTAAAATCCATTTCTGATCAGGCATGTTATTAAGTGTCTATTGTGGAGTACTGATAAGGTACAAAAAATTACCTTTTAAATTACTGCATTTTAACCTGTGAATACAGTTAACACCTGGGGACTATTTCTCTTTCTGTGAGCATGAAAAAACCTGCCAATAAAATGATTGGTATTATGAGCTAAAGTGTGCAGAATTAACACTTGATTTATTGAGGATCTATCTATAAAAACAGTGTTTAAGTCAATTCTTGCAGTGTGGTTCAAGCTGAAACAATGCTATTGTAGTCTGGAACATTTTCTATTTCTCCTTTTCAGTGAAAAGATTGATGACCAGGGCTTGCATTTTTGGCCATTTTTCCACACAAGCTCTGATCCCATGGGAGAATATTCCCTGCTTGTAATGAAGTCAGAAGGGTAACAGCCTGCTTTACACTACACAAAATAGGTGTTAAGGCTATATAAGTTGTTAGCTGCTTCCTAAGTAAAGTCAGTTTCTTCCAAGCTCAGATGCAATCTCAGATTTTATTTTTTTTTTAAATCCTGATTTCAATAAAAGGTATAGAACTTTAAAGCTGTTCATCCTTCATATGGAAATTAGGCTTGATTCTTATTTGAGACTGCTGTAAGCACATGTAAGTAAGGGTTGCATTGTGCTATATACATAAAAAGGGCTCTGAATTTTGAATTTGGCATTTTAATTATAAAGATGAGTGAATAAAAGTATTCTTCTAGTTCATACAATTGTTTTTTTAATGAAATCTTGGTTTCAATCCTAACTCATTCGTAGGTCATTTCTACCTACCCACTCATGTAAACAGAACATTTTGATAGTCTTATCAGGGGAATGTGAGGATTTACTGTTTCAAAATAAACTGTTCCACAAAATCCCACATCTGCTTAGCTAAATTTCAACTTTGTGCTATCAGCACAAATTAAAATGGAAAACAAATCATTTTAACTGATCAGCTGCCTGTAAGTTTCCAGTCTGGAAACTCTAACATTTGGGCTGTGGTGGAGGATATCACTGGACCCAATGGAGATGAGATTCAGAAATCCCCTGAGAATACAACAGAAAATTCACCTGTAATAACTGAAAAGAAGTACATCTGGTTCAAATAAAAAGTATTTTCTGGTGAAACTTTTGTTTAATTTGTAGTTTCATTATACCATTTTTTTAACCCTAAATGTATCATATGCACTTATTTAATAATGACCTTACAGAACTGTACAAGAATTCTTAAAATTAAACATTACCACCACCCCTACTCCTAAAGCTATTTTCCATATTTGATTTGCCATTGAATTTATACACAGCTACAGTTAAGCTCAAGTGGGTCAGTTAGTCCTGATGTAACGACTACAAAAAAACCCGCAAAGGTAGCCAGCATTTGGCTAAGCTTTGTGTATGTTGGACATAAATTTACATAAAGGCAGTGAAGCTATATATACACGTAAAGGTCCTAAAGTAGATCTGCTTGGGGAGAGCTTAAAAAAAAACCCCAAACCTTATATTACTGCAGCCTGCAGTGGTGGTGTACGTCCTAAACAGATGTCATTATTATGGGTGAGATTCAGTTAAAAACCTGAGAGATTTCAGTTAAAAAACTGAAATAGCGGACAGCTAAATCACTTCTCAAAATCTGCAGCTCAGACTAATTGTGTTAATTGTTGTTTTCTGGAGTTGGTTCTGATTTTTGGAAAAGTACTTGAGTGCTGTCCAGCTTCCCTATATTGATTTGAAGGTTTCTGATATTTCTTGCTTTTAACTGGTCCTAGACAAACTGAATCCCCATCCAGTTGAGTGAGATGTTATGTGCAGTCACCTTTCTAAGATATCAACATCTTAGCACTCTTCTGTATTGGGTCTGTCTGAGATGGAGTCAGCACCCCCCCAGCAGCCCTCCCAGTGCTGAGTGTCACCCTGGCAGCCAGCAGGGGGTGTGTCACACAGCTTGGGAGGGGGAGGAGCCGGGACAGCTGATCCGATTGGCTGTTCCATACCATGTGACCTCAGCTCAGCCAGAACAGCCAAGGGCAGGGAGGAGGAGGGGGGCATTTGTTACTGTGTTTGTCTCCAGGAGCAGCTGCTACATATACTGAAGCTCTGCTTTCCTGGAGAGTGGCCAGACGTTGCTTACTGAGGGCGGTTTACTCAGCCCCTGGCCTGTTGTCGAGGGATGGAACTCGTCTGTCTCCTAGGGGGAAATGAATCCTAGCGCAGGATCTAGCAGCGCTCATTGTGAGAGCTTTAAACTAGATTTGAAGGGGGATGGGGCTGTAACTGGGCTTGCACCAGTGGGGCAGCGATCTAGTACTGATAAAGACCGGGGATCCTCCCATCCTCCTAGGGTGAAGCAGGTGTGCTTAGCTCGCTCCCTGAAATGCCTGT
>NW_010122885.1:0-2519 GCF_000699245.1 Pterocles gutturalis
CCGCAGGGGCCCCACCTGTTCGTGCTCGGCCAGCGAAGGCCACGGGCGATTATTGGGCATTTTAAGGAGCGTTTGTGCCGAATGTGAATGGTGGGAGAAGGCGAGCCCGCCTGTTGTTCTTGCCCAGCTTGGCGTTGCCTTACAGCAGGCGCTAGAGGGGCTTCGCAGATACCAGCCTATTGAGGGTACCCGCAGTTGCGAGAAGAGCGATGTCACTGCAAGGTTAGGGGATAAAGCGAATCTTACCCGTGGAGAAAAAAGCCCCGAAGTTATTATTGGAAGCATCGGGACATCTTTTGTCTGGTTATTCTGTGCCAGAACTGCAACATCCCCTGACTCTGAAATAAATAGAGCATGAAAAAGTTGAGGTGCCGGTAGGAAGAACAATCTCGCCAAACAAGAACGTATGAAAGAGGAAGTGCAACTTTCTCCCGTTTCACATGGCATTTTTTTTTTTAAAACGTACAGAAGGGGAAGGTAAGAGAAAGAGTTGAAAAAGAAGAAAAAAATTTACAGTACTTTTATAAAAAGAAATAAAGGAGAGAGAGAACCTAAGAAATTAATGCAGCTACACCAGCACTTAGTGGAGCTCACTGGCAGTGAGACGGGCACAGGAACTGAGTGGGGCAAAAAGGGAGGTTTCTCTGCAGGCAAGAGTGTTTCTCCCTTTTTCCAACAGGAGCTTGGCATTAAAGGTATTCCAGGGGAATGTGGTGGGCTGACACCGCCCCCACACTACCACAGCTGCAACCTCCTCCAAGTAAGAGGATGAGCATCTCTAGCTCTGTCCAACTGTGACATCATTTATTAAAA
Source organism: Pterocles gutturalis (assembly GCF_000699245.1). Taxonomy (NCBI): domain Eukaryota; kingdom Metazoa; phylum Chordata; class Aves; order Pterocliformes; family Pteroclidae; genus Pterocles; species Pterocles gutturalis. The sequence continues at coordinate 814 of NW_010122885.1, forward strand.
TAAGAAATCAAGACCTGCTTTGTATACATATGTTAGAAATTAAGTTCTGGCTGACTAGCGAAATGTTTGTTGGCATCGGCAAATGCCTGCTGTGGGAAATTCCCTGAAGAGTCCCATAAAGATCAGACAATTATTGCTCTCTGTTTAATTCAAGTGACTTACTATACCCATAGCTTCTAACTTGGGCGGGGAACAATAAAACAAATATGGCCACAGGATTATGCACGATTAAGAACTACATTAAGGTGAGCTTGTCAAGACAGACCTCTACCTGGCACAAAAGTGATGACTCCTACACAGTATAAAAATACAACAGAAATACAAGACCACATGCAAAAGCCACCGAAAGTCACTGCCAGAGACAGAACAGAGCAGAGCTGCCTCCCTGAAGTGTTTAGGTATGCTTAGTCAGGAGATTTACTTTAGGGCTGATTGCAGATTTACTAAAATAAGTATTAGAGCCGAAATGTTCCACACTGGGCATCCGCTTAAACTTTTGAAACCTCATCTATGAAACCATTTCAAAGGACACAGAAGAATAAAAGAAAGCATTTTCTTCAAAGAAAAGTAATACAATTCAGACTGACTCTTCCCTAAATTTTCCTTATTGCACCTGGGGCAATATCAAGGTGGGCAACTGCAGACACACAGCTCCCATTCAAAAACCTTTCCAGTGTCTTCCTTCCTTTTCCCACAGCAGTCTGGAGGAAGGAGGGCACAATATATGGCTAGGCATGGTGGTGAAAGGCAATTTTAAAGTAATTCTTAGGAGAGTGCTGCGCACTTATCTTTCTTAAAGCTCCATGGGATGAGAGTTAAATCACCTGGACTTTACAGATAGGTTAAATTGGGTTTTTCTATAACATCCAGCAGGTATACCTCCCTTGGGAAATTCCTGTGTAGATTTGCCCCTCCAGAGTAATCAAACATGCCAAATTCTTTCCAGCAAAACCTTTGCACAGCTCCTTGCTATCGGCACATTTCCTGTTTACACATTTTTACTGAGTGCACAAAACGGTGGGCAGCATGGTCAGCTGCTTGTCGTCCTTTAACCAGATAAAACTGTGACTCCTTGAGTTTCAGCGAAACAGTGGGATGCAGGGCTTTGACCTGGATTTAGGTCTGTGCAGCCACTCTCCTTCCCAGGGATCCAGACATCCTCTGGGACCTATTTCTCCAGTCAGTCTACATGGTTTGTTTTTCACATGAAAGACAGTCACAACACCAGCTTCATGCCTTCTGCTCCGATTCCAATATTAGTGCATTTTACTGCTATTTGTGGCCTTGGCCACCCACCCACAGAGTTATGTCGTTTGAACAGAAATTTTGCAGCTGTCAAAAATGCAAATGCTTAATGGGACATTACATAGTAGCAGTACCTAATTTACCTACTTCTGCTACTATATTGAAACAATCACTATTAGGGTTCTTGCTTATGTAAACAACAGAGATGCTAAAGTCTATCATATAACACTCTTGTTTGGTTTTTTTTGTTTTAGCTATGGATTTCTGTTATTGCTCCTTCATATCCTGAGAGCTGGTAAGTTCAGAACACTTCAGCTGAAAATTATGCTGCCCTCCCTTAATGTGTTTGGCCAAATACACAGAGTATTTGTAATATGTACGATATAAACATCTGTGTGTTTTCAGCAAGACACTTAAGAATTTCTCAGTGTGAAATGTTCCTGTGACACACAACAGGGAAA
>NW_010122885.1:2550-68548 GCF_000699245.1 Pterocles gutturalis
ATCAGTTTTATCAGTTTTGGTACAGAGAATAGCAAGGGACTTTATGGATGCTCTTGCTTAGGTTGCTCTGCTTGCTTCATGGACATCCCCGAGTATTTGTGTCTGCCAACAAAAGGCCTTAGAAGCAGGGTAAAAAGGGCTGTTGATCAGGGCAGGTGATCTAACATGCTTGGGTAAAGTCCATACTCATATTATGGCTAGAATTATACACCACAATATCAAGTACCCAGTATTAGTAAGTCTTTTACTACATTTCAAAAAAATCCCTTTCAAAACAAAGGTAAGGTTAAATTACATCACCTTGTGATATTTAAATGTTTTTAGAGTTGTCTCAACTCTGTTCTTGCTTAATAACTGAGAAGGACCTTAACAAAGTCATCAAGAAAACTCCCTGGCCCCAAAATCAGGACAAATTGCACCAGATACAGTCTCAGTGGATGCCAGCTGGCCTGTTAGTGAAGAATGCCAGTGCTGGAGGTGCCTCTGTCTTCCCAGAGTGTCACTTCTGCTGCTGCTAGGAGGGGTTTCCCAAAGTCTGAGCTGCAGCGTCCTTGTTGTTACTTCTTCAGCAGAGAGTAAGGGCCTATAGAACATACTGCCTTCCTCACTGCAAGTACTGCATTTGCTTCAGTGGTATTTTTATGCCCAACTCAGGTGTGTAGATGAGCTATTTTTGAGTCTTACACACCAAAACAAAGACACATCCCCCTTTACCTAAAGCATTGCCACTTCTCACCTCACCGTACTCTAGTTCCACATTTCTAAACCTTTGATTTTTCTTTCCTTAATATTCACCCACCCACGTAATCCCTTCCCCCGGCTGTAATCTCTCCCATCCAACCCCAATGCCTGATCCCCTCTCACCCCCAGTCCGACATTTACAACACGCACACTGCTTCGGAGTCAGCAACCAGTTGCACCAGGGAGGTCTCAGCTGCTGGGGCAGAGGAGAGGTGATGCGTCCCTCTCAGCAGGGAGGCTGCGGTCAGAGCCACCCTGGTCCTTTCGGAGTAGCTGACCCGCACCTTCTGCATCAGCCAGCTCACGCCTCCTCAGTGCTCACCAGGAGGAGGGGTTGCTGTTCTCATGTCTGGAGGCCGGGAAAAGTCCCCTGAAAACCAGAGACTCAAGTAGCCATGAGAGGTTGTAAATGTCTAATGAATATGTCACTGGATGTATCTGGGCATGCTGGTTTGCCAGCCGGGTATATTTGTTGAAAGGGTGACACAGATGGTAGAAATAAAATATGACTGTTATGACATCCCCACTTTGAGAAACAGTGTTTTTACTCCCCTTTCTAATTTTTGGGCTCTCAGAATAATGGTAGTGCTCTTTTTCTTATCAGTGTTTCCACTTCTTGTGATTTACCTGATGTTATTTGGCAGTTTTCTTAATTTGAAAAAGGTGATTATTAAAGCATTAGGACTTGAATACACGTCCGCAGTCAGTCCCAGTCAGTGAGCAAAGTGAAACAGGCAGCTATCCATGGGGCTGGGAATGCTTAGACTGGTTGATCCTCAGAGAAAGAAATAAACAGAAGGCTTCATATTGTAAAAGGTACCTTTGGAAAACATACAAACAGACCTGGAGAGAATTAGCCACGAGCAAGTCAGGAGGTAGGAATGACTATGAAGTGAGCACACTCACCTGCCTGTTATAAATACTAATACTGGAGCCCACGTGTGGTAGAATATACTTGAAAAGAATTACATTTTTTCCACATAACCTCCCTTTTTTCTCTCTTTTAATCTTGTAGTTATGGCACAAGAGGAGAAGATCATTGTCAGTAAACTTGGAGACAACGCTACACTGAGTTGCATTTATCGAGGAAGAGAGTTGCACCTAAGAAATCTACGGGTATATTGGCAAATAGCTGATGATCAAGAAGAGTGTTCAGTTGTACATGTAATGATCTCTGGTCAAGACAACGAAAGTGAACAGTGCATTCACTTTAAAAACAGGACTCAATTATTCTGGGATAGACTGGAAAAGGGTGATTTTTCTCTGCTACTACTGAACGTCAGCCAGAGTGACGAACGTACATACAAATGTGTAGTACTGCAGAAAACTGAATATACCCAACTGATTCACCAGGCAGAAGTGGTTCTCAGTTTAGCAGGTAAAAACTTCACCAGCTGCAAATATTTGCCCAAATTCTTATTCCAGCTTTTCCAACTCATACCATTTCAATATTATATTTAAGCATACCCCCAACTTTGAAAGATACTTTAGCCCTTTGCTAAAATGAAGTTAGCTTTATTTAAGTGTTACAGATAGGGAATCTAAAACTGGGAGAATACCCCTAACAGCTGTTTATCCAGTGTTTGGTTTTTTTTATCTTGGTTTTCTTTAATATAAGGGCTCTTGCACATGACTGAATTACAGCAGCTTAAGAAGCTGCTTTCTTCCTTTGAGTTTGGCTTCACCTTTCTGCCCTTCCAGTAATTCTCTCAGCTCTCTGGCTCACATACCAAACCTGCAGGTGTTTCCCTTTCAAGTCATGAAGGTCGTGTGAAACCCAGAACTTCTCCTTCAAGAACCCCCCAAGGTCAAAATTTTGTCTTCTCAATACATTTCAACATGTCAATGACTATTTCTTTTTTTCTTGATCTCCAGCTAGTTATAGCCAACCAATACTCAGTGGACCGATAAGAAACAGTGGCAGCACTGAAGAGGAGGTGACTTTCAGCTGCAGGTCTGGAAATGGATACCCAGAGCCCAACGTTTATTGGATAAATAAAACAGACAACAGCCACCTGCCTCCATCAGAGCTAGAAATCACCCCCCACGCCGATGGCACTTACAGCGTTTTTAGCACATTGAAGGTTAAAGCCACTTCTAACATGCAAATAGAGTGCTCCGTAGAAAATAAAATACTGCGGGAAAATCTGTCGGCCAACTGTAAGTCCCTTCACAGTACTTCATGCTTTCTAGATAGCAGGAATATCAACCAGTATGGCTCTGTCTGTAGACATGCACTAACAAGGGGTATGCATTAATACAGTAGTTCCAAAGAGCGACAAGAGCTCATTTTTTGTTTCAAACTAGTTATGCTTAGCCACAGACTTTATGTTTACTTCTTCTCCATCAAGGTGAACACCCTGTCAAGTGCGTTATGATGATGACACTGTGAAGCTCTTGCACCCAAAGCAGTCACTGGGCTTTACCATTCGATTCCTCGGGAACATGATGTCTTGAGGAGTCAGGTTATTTTTCAGGGGGCACCATACAGCAGATGCACGATTCCTGAACCCATACCTGACTCTTCACAAAACCAGAAAGCTATTTTTAAAAAAGCTATTAAAAAAATTATAGCTGTAGTACCAAGTGTAGATTTCATTATTTCCAAACAGCTTTGTAGAGAAGCTATCTGGAGAGGGGGTAGCTCTGGAGGTGGCTGTTCAGTCTCATTGCTGGTCCTGGTCCTGCCTCCTGCCACACCTTTCTCTTGCAGGTTTCTGCACCCTGGTGCAAGGAGGTTTGACTGCTTGCATGACTGTAACTGGATACCCACAGTTAGTTTACCTCAACATGCCAAGGAATCACATACTCTGGACAGAATTACAGTGATCCCACAAACATAGCCAAATTATATAAACTATTGTTTATATATATTGTGCAAAAATTGTGCACAAAAGCAAAAGTTGCACAGTAGAGTGTTTATATGATAGCATACCCTTGCTGTCATCCCAAATTAAAGGAAAATTAAATAAACTTGTCATTAGTTTGCTAATGGCATTCCATCATATTGTATTTCAGGGGAAAAGACCTTCATCTTGATACTTTTTGTTGGTTCCTAAAAGCACTACCATACTTGAAATACTCAGAAATGTGATCTGGATCATAAACAGTGGAAATTTGTCACTAACTTCAGGGAAACAGGTTTTCACCCACTTTTCTGAATACCATCAGATTTACATAATAGATTCTGTATAGGTTTATTTTCAACGGAGTCTGGACATAAGCTCAGACATAGAGTCTCCCAAGGCTGGCAAGGAAGGAAGAACAAAAAGGAAGAAAGAAGGATGTATGTAGTATGATGACAGGGAGGAATAAACTGTCATTGTATTATTAGACCATGTAAGTTAAAGATGTGCCCTTCTCAGAAGGAAGGCTACCAGAATTTCAGTGATATTAGTCCTTCAGAAATTTTTGTGACTGTGTAAAGTAGGGTCAAATATTTGCCTGGCATGCAATGTGAAAATTTACAGCTTACTACCTCTTTTTTTCAATTTTATTCTAGACACACAGCAGAAGCAAAGCAATGGATCTAGCACAGAAAGTCACAAAAACCTGGAGAAAAAAGGACGAGGTGCTCAAGCAGCTGGCATCATTTCCATTGTCATTGTGATAGGACTTCTAGCTGCTTTATCCTGCTGGCTGTGGAGACGGAGGTCCTCTAAACTAGTGTCCTACACAGGTAATGAGGCCCTTTATTTACGCGACCACATCTGAAAAATTCTTTTTCGTTTGCCAAAATATTTAATAACACCCAGCGCATTGCTAGAAAGTACAAGCAAGCTGCCTGCATGCAACAGCAGGAAATAATGCTATTATAAAAAACCCGGGGTGCCCTAGGGAGGACACAGTGCCCCAGGACGTGTTATTCTTTGTGGTTTTCTGCTCATGCACCTGAGCCTCACAGGAGTTAACTGCTGGATGTGAGAGTGACTCAGACTTTGTGCCACAGTTTCTCAGCTGTGATCCCTGCAGGTTGTTTCTGGACAGATGGAGGGGATGTTCCTCCGTGGACCAGAACTGGGGTCAGTAGCTCGCTCTGCTTAGCACAATCCAAAGCAGAAATCAGAGGATAAATCAATCCTGAGAGCTTTAAAATCACTGTCTGGACAATTAAGTGTTCAAGATCCCACTGGGATCAAGCAGCTTTCTACAAGTTGGAAACAAAGCATGTCTCACTGTCACTCCAAGTTAAACATGCATACTCTTGTATTGCTGCATTCGCCCATGTGCAGGACTCTTCAGTGCTTGGCATGACAGAATAAAACGTAGCTCTAAAAAACATCTTGTGAACCAAATTGAGTCTGCTGATATATCTGAGTACTTACTGTAAGCCACTTCGCAGGTATACGAGAGCTAAGATCTAAGAAAAGGGAAGAGAGACAACCATGCTTTTCACAGACAAGGACGAAACCACATGTTCAGTCCATGCCCTTGTGGCTAGCAAGCCCAGGTGCTTCAGAAAGAGCAGGAGAAAGCAGGGTAATGATCTTGCCCAGCATCTCTAGCAGCTGTGCTAGGAGCCATGTCTTTCCTTCAGAAACAACCCAAGAGTGGTGCAGGATTCTGTCCCAAAACAGGGAGAAGGGCCATTGCTTCAAACCCAAAATCTATGCTAGCTGAAATGGCGACCTAGACTGTAAGCAAATAGAATATGGACTGCGTTTTGCTGTACAAAGAGCACTTAGCACATTGAACCCTCAACTTCAGTGGATGTTGCTTAACATTAATCCTGTTTGGATGAAGACTATAGTTATTATCCTCCATGCTTAAACCAGTGCATTTGTTTCAACAGATGTCCAATCAAATGAAGACAAAGGAGTATTCAACTGTAAGTATTAAAAATATATTACTGTATTTGTGTCAAGAGTGACTTAACTTTATGGCTTTGGTACTCGAGCTCTGCATAAAGCCTTTGGATTAGACTTGCTGAATGTTACAAACTCAAGCATGTAAAGCAGTAGCCCTGCTTCTTCTCTCAGCCCCTCCCTTGAGCTCTGTAAGCATTGCCAAAAGCAGCCTGAGAGTCTCAGTTCCCACAGGTTCCTTCAACAGTTCAGGCCAAAGGATATGACAAATCAACAGGGGACAAAGAGCATGCAGGCTGAAAGAGCATGACAGCCCTCCTGTCCTGTTCTACAACTGTGCTGCAGCTACTGTTGCCAACAAGACATTATGCTATAAGCCAGGCAGAGCCAAACTCAGAAAATCTGTTTTAAATGCTGTTTTTCAAGTCTGGACAGCACTGACGGTTATCACTTCATATTATGTCAGTGCCCATCATCAAATGGTTGTTACCTGCCTTTTTAGGCACTGCATCCTTGAAGGTCTTTAGCTGGCATACAGGAACACCATTTGCTTCATGGCAGTTTAGGCTTTCAATGTGTTCATGTTTTTTATAAGCAAGAACACAATATTGCAGGCCAGCTGGTTTACAAATTCATTTATCATTTATAGTGGGAGAAAAATAAGAACAGGGCAAAAAAATGCAAGAAAACTTTGGAAAAAAAACCTCAGCACAAGGGACTTGCAAGGGTATAGACAGGATGAAATATCTCCCTATTTTATATCTCTTTTGATAGTTTCTACTGAAGCAAATAACTGTTGCTTGGTTGTCTCTGCAGAACACACAGAAAATACTGTGGTTCCACCAAAACTGTAATAGCAAAAGCATAGTTTGCTCTAGCAGATGCTGTGAACATACCCAATTCATAATATCAAGCAGAAGCAAAATAACCCTTAAATTAAAGAACTTTTTCTATAACTTCTTTGGTGGTCATGCAGACTGGGTTAATGGTGAGCTATTTTCCAGACTCATCACACAACCCCAGCCTGATCCACATTTGTGTTTGCTAAACAGGCATTACACTGTTTCCTGTAGAAAGGAGGATGGATTTTCTCCTTAAGATAAAGATACATTTTCTCCTTCCATTCCTGTGAGCTGCATTAACATAACACAAGGCATTAATTTAAGGTCAACCTTTTTTTCTCCAGACTTAACTTGTACCAGATCCTATTTGATTAAATCTCTGGACTTAGCCCATAAGCAGAAAAACCTCTGTGACATAAATAGGAGTAAATATTTATTTAATATTGAAGGCTGCTGTACCACGATTTGTTCATTAACAAAACAGATACACTTCTCTTCCAGACACTGTGTTTTTCCTTGGCGTGTCTGCACAGCATTTGTGGAAGAGGAGGTGGGACAGCAGCTTTGGTGGTTTGCTGCTATCAGAAACTATCCCACCTCCGAGGGCTGTTTTCTGCCAACAGAGCCGTGTAGGGCACAGAAGGCAGTATCTTTTGGGCATCCCAATTTGGGGGCAGCTTGGACCAATACCAGAGAAATGAGAATGATCTTGGGAACATGGTCTCTCATGAAAGAAAGGTTATGTTTGTTTAGGCTGGAGAAGTCAAGGCTGATTAAGTACACACAGCCCTCTTCAGAGAGTCCTTAAGGAGGATGGGACAAGTTATTTATTACCCTAACCCAGCAGACACAGCACTTAAGGCACAACAAGCTTAAACAAAGGAGATTTAAGCTAAATGTTAGGAAAATATGCCTTTCTAAGGGTAATGGTAGTGGAACACTGAGGCAGAGAGTTTGTGCAGGCTGTCAAGTCCCCATCTGTCCAGGTTTGTTGTTCTGTTGTTTTCCTAATGAAAAAAGAAACTAGTATCTATCAGAAATTATTTAGAAATAGCTGATACTACCTTGAGGGCAAAAGATGAGCTTTTGGATAAATTACTGTTTCAGTGATCATTTGAGATTTTCAAGCAAGTTGTGTGTGGTAGATGGGGAATAAGGCACTGTAGAGGTGCACCCACAGGGACCCTCTGCTGCAGCATTTTGCTTTTCGGTGCTGATGTAAATATGTTTCTGCTTCTATGGGTTTCACTTTATGAAGAAGGTAGGATTGTTTCATGGGGGGTGGGAATCTTGAGTACTGCAAAACAAAAATAGCCTACTGAGACCAGCTTTGCTGTTAAAAAGAAAAAAGTTTTGGAAACTGCAGGGAAGGCAGGTTGTGAAGAACAGTAACTTTATCCCAGTGGGGTTCGTCTCTCCAGACAACCATTATAGTCAGTGGGACAGGATACTCCACAGAGGAGAAATACAGAGCTGGAGCAATTCTGAATGGCTCCATGGAGGGATCCCTCCACTGCCTGTAGAGAAGCCTCAGGAAGCTGGTTTCCTTTGACCACAGATTGGCTTTGTGCATCTCATTCTCTGAAGTAGCTTAAAACAGACAAAAGGTGACACTCACATCCCTTCAGAAGGGAGGGAGACGTTAGCAGAAGAGCACTTTTTGCATTTGCAGAAGGAGAAGCACTTTCAGCCTGCAGCACAAGGGCAGAGGGCCCCCAGTGTCTCTGGTACCCAGGCAGAGGCAGGGCTTCACCCCTGCTGATTCTCTCTCAGGAGCATCAAAACATCTTTTCCATAGCTTTGCAGCTTGTTCCACTGGTTATGCATGAAAAACGACTCTAGAATATGTTTTTTTTTTCCTAAAAATAAGTTGTTTTGTTTTCACAGCACCTGTCTAAATGGAAAGTCTGCCAACAATTTGGGCAGCTGGAGATGTGTCAAGAGAAGCATCACCCCCTATCTCAGTGGCAGCATTGCTCGTAGTACAAGTGACAGATTTCTGCAGTGTGCCAAGAGAGATGGCAAAAAAAGAAAAAAAGCCCTTCTCCAACACAAGAGACAGTAAAATCTGCTGGATTTCTGTTCCAGACACTGGCTGTGTCCACACAACAGTTGTGTCACCACACCAGCTAACCACTTTGGACGGTCCTCTGTGATTGTCTGTCAGTGTATTGAGCTCCTGCACTGGGAAAAGCAGTCAGCCTAGGACTTAGCTACTCTGTTTGCAGAGTGCTGAAAGCTGGTGAGTGCCCAGTGTCTCGTCATCACCTTCAAGGACTGCATTAGGAGCAGAAGCAACCGCCTCTCAGGAGCATAGGAAGTTCTTACTGCTTCTCCTTACCCTGATGATGACTACTGAATGTGAAGAACGGCAGCTAAAAAAAAAAACAAAAAAAACAAACAAAACTTAAGGACTCTCTGAAGTGTGAGATTTGTGACCTTTTCCAACTTTCTTTCTCTCCACTACATCCTTTCATTGTCTGGTTTCAGCAGCTGCATGTTATTGTGTACAGAACTTGGTAGAACATTTTGACCCAGTCCTCCAAAAATGGGAGTTGCTACAACAGGGTTAAGCATGTGTTAATGTAAGGGAACATGCATTCTTTAAATGCACTTGATATCAACGTTTTGGTTTTTTACCAAATATTCCACCAAAAAGGGGAATTCCACTTTTAACAGAAGCCAGTGCATACTGTGTGAAAGAACAGGCTGGGGCAATCTGACTAATTAAAAGTGGTGGTCTCTGCTATCTTAATGTTGGGTTACCTGGACTTACCCTTTGCAGGATGGAGCAAAAACTGTGGTCAAGCTGTGCTTGATTCAGCTGATTTTTATTTAAGCACTCCCTTCTGGCTTCCAGGGAGGATTGTAAACCAAAATTTTTAATCCGAACATTTCCTTGTGTCCCATTCCTCCACACACACACAAAAAAAAAACAAAAAAACAAAAAAAAAAACCACACCAAACACATAGACAATGTCACTGTGTTGTCCATAAAAGTCCAGAAAGCGAAGAACTGCAATTTCCTTGTGCAGTGCCTGTGCCTTGCTGGTTCAGCCCCGAGTCAGCTAAGAGCAACTGGTTGAAAATAGTGAAACAGTAAACTTTGCTGATGGTACGAGGTTTTGAAGGAGGAACCTATACTAGCTCACTTTCCTAGGTGGGGCAGTTGTCCCCATCTTGTCATGGTAGGGGTGGAGATGATGATTTTAAACTGAGCCCTAGAAACATTTGGCTTCTCCTGTACCAGTTACTAGACTAAAATTCTACTGTTTTTATTAATAAGTCACAGCTTTGTTTGTCCTAGCTCTGCAGGAGGAAGGAACTCTAGTGCCAACTGTGAGATAGAACATTATTTTTCATATCAAGATCAGCTTTCAAATCCCAGCCAAGTGAAGACAAGATTTCTTGTCCTGTTCTCCCATCACAGGGAATCCAGAACTATTTGGCAATTTGAAAAAGAGAGGGAAACAGTATTTTTTAAAAAAATAATTAAGCTCCTGTCTCCTGTTTAGATTGTAAGTAACTATGTACAATTCTGGTTTTTTAAAGACATTTTATCTCTTAATGTAAAAAAAAAAGTATATTGCATATTTGATAATCTTGAATGCCTGTGAAAAATACTCTGGTTTATTTATTAATTTCACTTTTGTCCTCTGTTGCCTTCCAATCTACAACTGTAACATACCCTATCAGGTAGGGCAGTTTATCTCACAGCATTTGTCAGATAAGATTAGTGAGGTGCCATAAGTTACTTTAACTGTCAGCCCTTCCTTGTCTTCTCTCATGTCCATTAATCTAGGCATTAGATATTTTCTGAGTCTATATCTAGTCTTCCGTGAACCCTAAAGGGAATTTGCATGAAGAAAGCAGGAAAGCTCACAGACACCTTAAAAATGTGAACAACATCTGTGCAGATGTGAAGGGCTAACCATTTCCTAGTGGTTCAGTAAGAAGTCCTGCAGACATTTCTGTGCCATCTATCACGCGTTGTTTTGCACAGCCTCTTTGGTGCTGCTGTAACTGACAGAAACCTTTTCTATAAACAGTTTTCCACCTTTATATTCTGCAACTGCAAGAAGCTGTTACTGTTCAGGGCTGTAAGAAGTGACCTAGCAGTCGCTTTGCAGTATGTTGTTAAGCTAATTTAGACTGGTTGGATTTTCTTCTGAGCTACTTCATAGTGCACTAAATACATCTAAATGTTACAGCCTCCTCTCGCAAAATCCATACTTTCAATTGTTTTATGCAAGTAAATCCTAGACGGCAGTTGTTTGTTAGCATTCAAAGGACTTGAGAATTTTGTAACAACAGAGCTTTTGTCATCACATACCATGTTTATATTTTAAATAAAATCCATTCCTTCTTCTGGAGGTTTGACTAAATCTATCAGCACGTAAAGACAAGTCAATCCAAACCATTGCCCCCAACCAAAGCAGCAGTTTTACTTTCAGCCACATCCCTCAGGGCATACGAGCGCTACTTTCCAAAGCCCTCAGATGAGGGGAGACTGAAGCAATACAGGGACATCACAAGCTTTGCCCTATTTCAGCTCCCACAAACTCAGTGAAAGCCCTGCAGTAGCCTGATGGCAGCACTAAACCTAGGCCAATACATCCTTTTCTCACCCAACTTAATAACCCCTAGCAGAACAAAGGTACAACCCACTCTCCCACTCCAGAACTGAAACCGGCTCCTTGCGCTGTCCCAGGTCAGTGTTGCACTCAGACACCAGCATCCCTTTGTTTCCCTTTTTTAAAGATAGCAGCTGACATGAACCGCATATCCTAAGCAACTGAAACACACGCGCAGGAAAGCACCGCTTGATGCAGCTTTGTGGGAAGACTCTAAGAAACGACTCACTTTCACAGAAAAGCGAAAGGCTTTCGTTGTGGCATGGCTGGTAAACCACAAGTGGAAAGCCCCGAGAGAGAACATGTGTTGCTACTTAGTGGTCTGAATCCATCCATCCTGTAGTCAAATTCATTATTTAAATCTTTTCACCTGAGAGCTGAAATGTCTTTTGCTCAAAAACACATTCCATTTTTCCACTTCAACAACCCTGATCCAAACACTTTTCTCAATAGCCCCTTGTGCTATGTCAAAGAAACTTTCTTAGTTGTTTTTCCAAATTACAAAATGAATCCTTTTCATTTTTGTAGCAAATATGCACAAAAGTTGAAATTACCCTATGGAGGTAATCTCTCTAACCTCTCTCTTTTCCAGGGCAAAAGAAACTGCTCTGAAGAACAATTGAGTACAGCCCAACTCCACAGGGAGAGGACCCACACACACACCACAGAGGTTGGTTAGGCTCTTGGGACTCTTTTGCTCAATCTGCAATGTGGCGTTAGGACCTTCACCACATTCACTGGATGGTATGGGATTAAGTCACTGTGAACTGGTCCCCATCCGAGGATCATAAAAGGCAACCCAGATGTTCCTTAAGGTGATCTCCTCTGCATCTAGCAGCCCGGGGGATTACAGGCCACAGAGCAGTAGCCTCTGTCTCATTCATCTTTCAAGACACGCTTAGGTGACAACATGTCAATTTGCACAATTACCTTCCAACACAAGAAAAATGCTTCATTCGTTATCAGCACCACTAATAAGCTTAAGTGGTGTATCCAAACCAATGCCCCATGCTACAAAATGCATGTCCATGGGAACTACTCATCACCTTACCATTAATCACAAACTCAAGTACTTTGTCAGGAAAGAGCCTGTCTCCCTCTTCAATCTGGCACAGAAAATTGCTGTATAGAGATAGATGCCCTTATATCAACAGAGACGTAGGCTGACCTTCTAACTTGCCCAAAATAGTTCCCAACAGTTTAGTAATAAAACACCAATTTGTTTTCCTGTGGTTTCAAGAAGTGCTGCTTGGGGCCATTTTATAATTGGAAAACGTGGACACAAAGTCACATGCTCAGTGTCACACAAAGCTGTAGCTAACTTGGTGCTTGAACTCATGTCTCCCGTATGCGGAGATCTTCTCTCCTTTCACTTGCTATACTGGAAAGTCTACTTCTTTGCAGCATTCACCCCAGTAGAAGTCATAAGTCAACAGAAGCTGTTTGCTATTTCTGAATAGGATTGCATATAAATTGTCATACTACACTTTCACATCTGTTGTACAAAAAAAGCCTATCCTTCAAAAAAATTGGCAAGAGGAAAAAGATGACAAAATGTCTTTCAGTTGAGACCAGAAAACTTTTAAGAACGTGTCAGTAAGAAGCAACACTAGTGCAGCCGTAATGTGGACAGACAGTGAGTGCTAACATTTCCTGCTTAATTTCTTCCACCACGTCTGTGCTGTCACATATCATCCCACTTATGAGGCTGAGTTTGTAGTTTTGAAACAAAATCAAGTCTTCTTGAAAAGACTTCTTTTCTACATCATCATGCTGGACTAAGGGCAATCATGTTCCTCACAATTCATCTCTTTATCAATCAGATTTACCATTATTTTACCTAACTTTTAAAATACATCACTACGGCAGTCATGGTAACTCATAAGTCTAGGGATAAAGGCACAAGATGGCTGAACTATTGCCAAAGCACTGTAACTGCTTTTATAACACAAGGCAAACACAAAGTATCTTTACCACCTTATTGGAAATCTTACTAGAAAGCTCAGATCAGTATGATAAACCACCAGTGACATTAAACTGTGTGTCAGCAAAGTACCAGAAGTCCTATAATAAACCTGGTCTTTTAAATCCCTTTCTTTGGTTATCCAAATGTATGCTCATATTTCCATATCCATCAGGCCCTATCTGCAGCACAGGGGGTTGCTCTTTTATTTGAGATACATTATTGAGTTCTCTTATCAGAATCATGAGAAAAATCCAGCCCTGCATTGGTTCCTGAGCTACTGAACCAGGCAACAGGGCTGGCCAGATAACGATAGTCCTTTCCAGAAAAATTTATTGACTGTTTCTATACATGGCGAGGCAGAGACCCAGCACCCCAAGAAGGTCTCCCGGACTCCTGGCACCAGCTCACATGAGAAGCGTGCCCAGAAACTGAAGGACTGGAGAAGCAGAAGAAGTGGCTGTGGAGAACGGTGAGTCTCCAGAGATCCCCAGCCAGGGTGAGCCGCTGTGCCAGGTCTCTGCTCAGCAGGTGGGCACCCCATGAGGAGCCCTGGCACACCAGGGCACAGCCCAGCTCTGAGGAGTAAGTGCCTTTGCTCAGGAAAAAATAATAATACAAAAAAACCCCAAAACCAAAATCTACACATCTGTTCTGTTTAACTTCAGATTATTTCATTTAAAGTTAAATTTTTCATTACTACCATGAGGCAGACAGCTGCCAATCAAGGTATTTCTCATGGAACAGTTTGACCCAGATGAGAGTAGGAATGAGAAGAAAAAGAAAAAAAAAAATTAAATATTTTCTTCTGCTCCAGCCCAATGACACTTCTCCAGTTCCCTAGAAGCTCTGGGTGCAAATATTTTTTTTTTTTTTTAAGGTAGCCCTTATGAAGAGCTGCTGTGAAAAACACATGCTTTGGCTGGCTAGAACTATCAACCACAAAACCCACCAGGCACACACACACAGTGAGCCAGTGCCTTTCATTGGCATTTTTGGCAAAGCAGCAGCTGCTGATAGCTATCATACAATGCGTCTTAGCTTCAGTTATGAGGAATTCCTTTTGCATCACAAAACATCTGGATAAAAAAGTATTTCTAAATAAACAACCAAAGTCAAACAAACAGTTCCTCAGAAACAGAAAATTTGGCAAAAGAAAAATTTGTCATCTGCCAATTTCTGTGGCTGCATTTACTGCGTTGGTAGGCCTTCAAGTCTTGGGAAACAGTAGTAGGTATTCTACAAGTCAATTATATCCACTGGTAAGAACCAGTTTTTACATTAAAACTGGTTTTAATGTCCCCATGTCACAGGTGCTCAAGCTTGAGCACCCCACAGCCGCATGGGATCCCAGGCACATAGGTGTACCCCCGCCTGCACATTTTTCAGAAGCCTTTGGGTGGGGTTGGAGGGCAGGGGAGGAAAGGAGTTTTGGGTTTTTTAGTCTCTAGGCAGGGTTGCTCCAGACAGCTAGAAGGAAACCATTGAACTTATGCACCTCAGCAGAAGCCAAGTAAGAAGTTTGCTTTGAAGCTGGAAGTGGACCCTAACCCCCTCCTGTAAAGGTCTGGTTTTACAGCCCAGCACTCATACATTGCTCACTACATATTTTACAAACCATGCTACAATCTTAATTGTTGTATGCTTAGATGCTGGGGTGGGGTAGAGCACTCATCCTGTAAATAAATAATTGTATAACAAATCTCTGCCTGGTGGAAACTCCGCGGAAGCAGCCAGTGTAAATGCATAGAGCTGAGCACAACAGAGCACCCCACTAAAGTGTATTTGAACAGAGATGAAGTGCAACGGAGCAGCATGACAAAGGCAGGGCAGTTTCTGCAAGCAGATGAGTGGGAAAGCACGTGGCTCCCGCAATGAATGCCCCTCCTTGTCTGGATGGCGGGACTGCCACAGACGGAATGCAAACATGATTCCAACATCATTGCTTTCATTCAGACTTTTCAGGGAGGAAAGACTGGTATCCTGTCTCCCCTCCCCACCCTGACTTGTCAAAGCTAGTGTCACAGTTTGCTGCCAAGGCAGCACATACTTGCTTTCATGTCTTGAGACACTGCTTCCTGCAGGTTGGCAGAACACCAGCAACTTAATTACACAGGCAGTTATTAGAGCCTGCCTGAACTTTCACACCAGGAAAAAAAAATTACTTCTTCTCATGAAACTTATCTACAAATCAATACATTGTTTCCAGGTGAAGGCCACGGAGAGATCTGGAGAGTTTCTGCTATATGGTCCCGTGGTCACAAAGTCTTTGCTCACCCTGCATGGGTCACAGCCCCAGAGAGGTTATTGGGTTATAAGGGCCTTCAGACATCCAGAGCATAGTGGCTGCTGCTGAATTAAATTTTCCCACTCTTAGACCAATTTCTGATAGATGAGGGGTGAAGGACTGCATGTAGCATCTGCAGAATGGGCACTTTAATTGCTGATAGTATTTACAGAAACAAACAACCCTCTGCAAATAAACAGTAAGAGGGCTGGAGCTGCGGTACTACATTTGACAAAACTCAAGTTTCATTAAGACCAGAAACAGGAGTGCCTTTGCACCCTGGGACTGGAGCATCCCGCAGAGGAAAGCAGGAGCTGCACTGGGTAAAGAGCTAAACCCAGACCCTTTGTCTCAACACATGGTAATGGTTCAGCCAACCCTGGAAGGCATCTCTCCTTTAGAGAACATGTGAACCAAGCTGTCACAGCGACCAAAAGGAAAAAAAGATCGGCGTGCCTTAAGAAAAGCATTATGAATCATTTAGCCCTGCCATGAGCAAACGAAGCAAGGCTGGAGGACACTAAAGCCACTGTGGCTGTTGGCAGTTGCGCAAGACACAGATGGCAGAGAAGTCTTAAGGTTGGCATGCAGGCTTAAATCACTGGGCAGGGCAGAAAATGTATTTAGAGGAAAGCAGAGCCGACAGCCTTCTTGGAAAGCAGCTTAAAACCTTAACTGTAGGAATGCCCCAGCAGCTCCTCTTCCGTAGTAGAGAGTGGTAAACTAAACACACCCACTTTAGCAACCCAAAGATGAAGTCTAGAAGAAAAGTGTCACTCACCGAGGGTTGCATTCTTGTGTTTAGAAATGTATGCATTGGGTTTGGCAAAACTCACAGAAGGTACCACACAGCGTACTCAGTGTCACCTAAACCAAGTTTTAGGGTTTTTTCGCTGATGGATTTCATGGTTTCCCTGCCACACCCAAATGAAAGAAACACTCTTATAATTCGCAATAGTCTGACCAGTTGTATCTCTGAAGGATTGCAGACCGCATTACTGTGACTGTGCTGAATCTCCAAAGCATGTAGCACTCTTCCCTGATAGAAAGCACAGGGTGGGCACTCCGTGCTTAGCTTATACAGTCAGCAAGGCCAGAGAGGAATCCAGTTACATCCCCAAATACTTTATTATCATTGCAAACAAGCTAGTTGGAATGTGAAATACCTGTCAGAAGGTGGGTGTGCTCCTCATACATTTGTAAACAGAGCAAAGCCCCCTCCCTACCATTACTGGCCCAACCGCATGCACAAGACCAGACTCCTTATCATCAGTTCAGCCTTTCACCCTGAGCAGGCTTGTAAGCCCTGTTCTGGCCAGCACAGGGTAGGACAGTACAATCGTGGCTGTAATAGGAGAAAAGAAGAAAAGAAAAAGAGTGTCTGAGAAAGAGATACATATCAGAGCCTTGCACCCTTTGAGATGTGCCACATCCCAGCACAGAGAGATGAAACACAACAAAATGCTTTTTCACTGAATTGCTCAGAGGGCTGCAGAGCCAGGGGTAAGGCAGCAGCAGGCAAGCTGAGAAGGTCAATATGCAGGTGGGGTGCAAGTCAAGCCCATGATGACAATTTGTTTACTACAAGGATCTGCCAAGCACCAACCCCTTGCCACAGCAAGAGTCCAGCTTACTCAGCTCATCCCCTGCTCAGCTAACCAGGCAGGCCAGCCCATGTCATTTTGTCTAGTTTGTAGAGAAGGGGACTGAGGAGCAACCTCATTGCTCTCTACAGCTTCCTGGGGAGAGGAAGAGGAGAGGGAGGTGCTGATCTCCTCACCCTGGTATCCAGTGATAGGACACATGTGAGTGGTTCAAAGCTGCACCAGGGAACAGGCTCCCCAGAGAAGTGGTAACAGCATCACATCTGTCAGAGTTCAGGCAGCATCTGGGTGATGCTCTTGGTCATGTGGTTTCATTTCAGGTAGCCCTGTGAGGAGTAAGGAGCTGGACTCAATGATCCTTATAGGTCCCTTCCAACTCAAGATGTTCTGTCATTCTAGGGGAGTTTCAGACTTCACATCAGGGAAAAAATGTATTTACCAAGAGAGTGGTCAGACACTGGAACAGGCTTCTTGGAGAGGCAGTCGATACCCCAAGCCTGTCAGTGTTTAAGAGGCATTTGGACAATGCCCTTAATCTAACATGCTTTGACTTCTGGTCAGCCCTGAAGCAGTCAGGCAATTGGACTAGATGATCATTGAAGGTCCCTTCCAACTGAACTATTCCATTCTATGTCTCATTTATGCTGGGAGGAAAACAGAGATGCACAGAGCAATTTATACTTTGAACGACTCCCAGTGCTTGCTGCTATTCCCTAGCAAAGCCTAGAGGCCTTGTGGCACATCTAATCACGAACACATTTGCAGAAGCAGCATGAATACTTCCTACTGAGCATCTGAGGTCCTGAGCACTCAGGCAGCCACTCACTTCAAGGTATTCTAAAAAAAGGAAAAAGTTACTTTAAAGAGAAACAAGCATCTAATCAATCAGCCTGGAAGCTCTGTCACTTAAGGGATCAGACTGACAAAAGTAGCAAAAGATCAGCTTGGCTCTCGTTCCTTTCTCAACGTCAAGCTGAATTTTGTTCCTGTTTCTGCTTGCATATTCAGGTCATTAGGCCTCAGCCTTGTATGCTTACTTCTTGCCAAGTGTCTCCTATTGCCAGAACATAAAAGAACATTTCTCATCTTGGACAGCAATACTGCTGACTGTTGCCTCTTCATTTGCAAATGAACATGCTGCTTCAATTTTTGCTACTCTAGTTGCACCATGAAAGAACCTCAGCCATTGCTCAAATGGTTCCAAAGCCAGCATGAGTGCTCATTATTTCTTCTTATCTGTGTCTGCCCTCATTCCGGGGTAAGAGTCCTAGCCACATAATACGAATCAACTGTGTTACCTCAAATGAGCAGAAACAAGTGAAACCAGTCACAACCAGGAAAGCGTCAGTCTCCAGCTGAATCCAGAACAGCAATTGAAGTACACAGATCTCAGGTGCTCACCAGCCTGGTGTAAACAGTCTTTTTGTTTCCACCTGGACTGAAGAAGGAATAAGGGTTCACAAAATGAAGTAAAGAAGATGAACATGGCAAGCTACAGCTCCTGCTGGTCTGTAGTGCCTTACCCACTGCCCCCCTCCCCCCCCCCGAAAAAAAAAACCTTGCTGTCTTTTGCTCAGAACAACAAATGAAGTGGAGTTTGCACTTTCCTTATGAAATAAGCCTGATTAAGGCTGTTGGTATTATTTAGTTCATCTGATAACAAAAGCGGAGTAAGGGGAAGAGAAAAACTCTAAATTTATTGGTAACACCAGGTAAGGTCATCAGTATTAATTATTAGTGATGAATAACAGTCAAAAATATGTGACTCACTTTTTTTTTTTTTTTTTTTTCAAAATGGAGTACTCTGACAGCAGGGTCAGAAGCCATTCTGACTATAAACACAACCAGAGGGAAAAATACAACCAAAAGAGGAACATTGCAAGGTTACAACATGCTAACATAGCTAGCACCAAAGGAAATTGCCCAGACTACAGCAGTACTTACTTAAATCCAAGTTTGTATTCCAGATACCGGAGATTAAACCATATAAACCTGTCCTTCTTCCATCTGTACACCTATATGTGGTGAACAGTCTGGCTTTGACCTTGTAAGGCATTCAATTCACAGCGTTTGAATTAGCAGATGTGTAGGTAACAAAGCTAGGAAATTGTCTAAAGTGGATGGCTGTATTCTGTGGAAAAGGAGACCGTATTTTGCCTTTTAGCAAATATAGAGGATACAGCAAACTGGGCAGGGGGAGGGGAAGAAGAAAAAAAATAAAGCACATTTATACAACCTAAAAGCAGCATGAAAAAGCTGCTGACCATTTGAAAACCTCAAAACACTGAAGTGAGCAGCCCCAGGGACTGAAAACCAGCAAGGCATTAGACAAAGGTCTTTAGTACATGAATCAGCTTAAGAATTTGATGTCAGCTTAGTAGCTTATCTTAACATATTTGTGTTCTATGTTCAGTCCACCTCAACAAGTAGGAAGCAAGAAAAAACTGCCAAGAGGCCTGCATGGATGAACAAGGAGCTCCTGGCAAAACTCAAACACAAAAAGAAAGCCTACGGAGGGTGGAAGCAAGGGTGGGTAACCTGGAAGGAATAAAGAGACACTGTCTGAGCATGCAGAAAGATGGTTAAGAAAGCCAAAGTCCACCTGGAACTGGATCCAGTCAGGGATGTCAAAGACAACAAGAAAGGCTTCTATACAGACATAGGGGACAAAAGGAAGGGATGGCTAGAGAAAACATGGACCCACTGCTGAAGGAGACAGGGGACCTGGTTACACAGGATGTGGAAAAGTCTGAGATACTGAATGCCTTCTTTGCCTGGCCCAGAGGGTAGTGATCAATTATACAGTCTTGTTGGAGGCCAGTAACTATCAGCGTATCCCAGGGGTCAGTACTGGGTCCAGTCCTGTTCTAAGACCTTCAATAACGATCTGGATGATGGGACAGAGTGCTCCTTCATCAAGTTTGCTGATGACACAAAACTGGGAAGTGTGGCTGACAAGTCAGAGGGTCATGTTGCCGTCCAAAGGGACCTCAACAGGATGGAAAAGTTGGCTGACAGAAACTTCAGGAAGTTCAACAGGGAGAATTGCAAAGTCCTGCGCCTGGGCAAGAACAAGGAGAAGTGCAAAATCCTGCACCACTACATGCTGGGGGTCACCCAGCGTGAAAGCAGCTTTGCAGAAGGTACTCTGGGGATCCTGGTAGGCAACAAGTTGAACATGAGCCAGCAATGTGCCCTTGTGACAAAGAAGACTAATGCTATCCTGGGCTGCATTAGGCAATGTACTGCCAGCAGGTCAAGGAGGGTGATCCTTCCCCTCTCCTCAGCACAGGGGAGACCACACCTGGAGTGCTGTGTCCAGTTCTGGGCTCCCCACTACAAGAGGGACATGGAGCTACTGGAGAGAGAGCAATGAAGGGCCATAAAGATGACGAAGGGACTGGAGCATCTCTCATCTGTGAGGAAAGGATGAGAGAGCTGGGACTGTTCAGCTTGGAGAAGAGAAGGCTCAGGGGGTATCACATCAACGTATATAAATACCTCAAGGGAGGGTGCAAAGAGGACAGAGCCAGGCTCTTTTCAGTAGTGCCCAGTGACAGGACCAGAAGCAACAGGCACAAACACAAACAGGAGGCTCTGTCTCAAGATCAAGCAGGTGGCCCTGCTTGAGCATGGATGGTGGACCAGATCACCTCCAGAAGTCCCTTCCAACCTCAGCCATTCTGTGATTCTAGGCAAGTTATGGCTGGATTTTGAAAGAACATGAACAAATTGTATAGCCGTAACAGCAGCAATTTCCTTCAGGTCACTCAACCCATGCTAAGCTTAACAGAACTAGTCTGGAAAAATAGGAGGGGTAGAATATTAAAAAAAAAAAAAAAATCAATATTTTATCTGTCAAGATAAACAACTATGAGCCAGTATTGCACTACTGCCAGGTCCTTGTTTTATTTCATATTTAACTACACTTGCTGTAGTGCAGTGGAACACTAAGCAGCCACAGTACCTCAGTTTTGTCACATGAGCAATTAAAAAGCTTGGAAAAAACTGAGAAACAACCCAAATGGAAGAAACAGCCACACACCCTGTATTTATTGGTGTGGTTTATCCTGGTGAGCAGTCATCACAGATGAATGTGATTTCCTTGTCTTTATCACTGAAAATCAAACTGAGTAATAGCTGTACGGCCATGCTCTCTAGACACACAACCTTCACTTCAGATCATTAGAAGATGTGTGTCTGACTCCTGTGTTTTTGTACACTGGGTGGTTTTGGAAGAATGCATTAGTAAT
Organism: Pterocles gutturalis; assembly: GCF_000699245.1. Lineage (NCBI taxonomy): Eukaryota > Metazoa > Chordata > Aves > Pterocliformes > Pteroclidae > Pterocles > Pterocles gutturalis. Next base: position 23,680 of record NW_010122885.1, read on the forward strand.
CTAGATATGCTACTTCCTCCTGCAAGATGGCAGGACAGCAATAAGGTAAGAAAAGGATGTAAGGGAAGACACAGAAGATTCCTAGGCACAAAGCCAGAGTACAGCAGCTGTTCCATTCTCAAGAATTTTTTGCTAGATGGTACTTAATCACCATACCAGTGCACTTCAAAAGACCAAACGCAAGAAAAATTTGAGTATTTAGTCACATAGGACTTGAAAGGGTATGTACTGAAACAGGCTATTCAAATCACTGGAGAAGCTGAAGAATTATCTCAGCTGATGGTTTAAATTTAGGCTGGACTATGTAAGATCTTGGAGACCTGTTCTAAGCACATAAAGAAGGAATTAACATAAGTAGCATTAAGGATACAACTTCAAATTCTTGAACTTAGTTATGGAGTGTTTTTCTTTTTCCTGGAGTTGGACATGGAATCAGACTCACAGATACTAACAGTTGTGTTAACTTGGACAATACTTCTGTTTTGAAGAAGAGCTCTTGGAGTAGTATCCTGTCAAAAAATGAGCCTCCAGAAGAGCACAGGGAAAAAACCCAATATATCTTTCTCATGACATTATAGTGGTGCTTCATCAGGACTTTTAGTCTCAGAAGCCTTCCAACTTTTGTTCTTCAGTGCCAGACAACGAATAACTTCTAGGAACTCAGAAGTATTTTCCTTTGCGCTATCTTACCACTCAAGTTATATTAGGCATTCAAAGTTTTGCAGAAGTGAAGTGCCTCAGGAAATACTCAGCATCATCACTGTCACAGGAGAGAATGAGCAATTCCATTACAACATCATCTGAGTGAGAAACTGTACTGCTGAAATACTACCATGAAGCTGACTAATATATCAAGTGTTACTTCTCAAGCCATTAGGTAGAGTACAGGGGGTTTGTTTGTTTTCTAGGATAATGAAACATGATTTCCTAGTTTCTTCAATTGTTTAACTTCTGGGTTAATACTAAAAGATTCAGACTTACTCTAAAGTTCAAGCAATTTTTTTTTTTTTTGTATGAGTGTTACATACCAATATTTAAATTCATCCAGCATGATTAAATAGCTAGTGCTCTGCTTAACCAAAGCACAGGAGTTGAGATGAATGAGAACAGTGTTTGAAATGCTAATTATTTTAAAACAATTGGTATGCCTTTTATGGCATATTTATATAATGAAAAGTTCCACACTAACAGTGTATTATAGATGTATACACACACACTTCTTCAAATAAACAAAGGGAGGTGTCAGAACAATTCAATGCAATGCAAGAAGGACTACCCAGAAACTAGTCAAGATGAGAGTTGAACAGAACCTGCCTAATATATTTTTCCATTTGATGCGTAAGTGCTGAATTGTGCAATTATGCAACTATAGGCAACAAAACCCTGGTGAAGCAATGGTGATGCTAGTAAATGCTCATAGAAAGAAAACTTAAATTCCTTTATGAAATAACATAGGTGTGGGTGCCTGGCATGCTCTGCTAAGTCAACAGCTCAGCAGGATGCAAGCAAGAGTCCTCTCAAGGAGAAAGAGGATGGTTGTTATGATGGCTTGTGGAAAACAAAAGCTAAACATCGCTCAGTACTTGTGCATCAAAAGCGGAGAGCCACTGAAACAACAGTGCTTGACTGCAGAGCGTATAAAAGAGACAGAGCTTTTTTGGCAATGCAGAGTTTGGAAAGGCATGCTTAGAAACTGCAAGTGCTAGCTTCTGTGTTGAGGTGTATAGGATACTAAATACAACTAGTTTAAACTGGCATTCATGTAAGAAGAGATGCTTTTTTTTTTTTTAATAATTTTCTTTTCCTAATGGAAAGAACCAAGCAAAGTCTCAAGTGCCCGCTCCAGCTAAGAAGCAAGAGTTACTTCAGAAGCATTACCAAAATCCTTATTCTGAACTTCGAGTGGCACATTCACGCAAAGAAATGCTTCTTGACAGGGACATATGTTTTATCAGACAAAAGGTAGATAGTCCTCCTAGAAAGGACTGCAATAGCAGAATGCTGTGTTATCATAAGCAGCTGAAGTTTGTGAAAAGATGAAAGGTGAAATACTGAATGTTCCTGAGCTTCTACTATTGGTAAAGTGGTAGCTAGCAAGTTCTTACGTCAGCTGAGCACACTATAGCGAGTGCCGTCAATAATTCACTTTATTCCTCAGCTAGTAAAGAAACACAGCCCTTGATATCTGAGTCATTGCTCCACATCCTGCCCTGCTTCAGCACTTCCTCATTCAAGGCAGAGGCTCCTTGCAGCAGCGCATTTGAATCTCGGCACATTCAGACAGGATACCGGGAGATTCTATGTAGGTAAGATGTTTTCTATCTTGTACTAGAAAGTCTTAAAACTGCAGTATCCTGCCTTTTTAGCTAAGGTGTTTTACAATTGCCTCAGATGAAATGGATGTGGGAAAAGAAAAAGAAACAATCTGGTTTTCATTTGGTAGTTTGGTTTTGTTTTGGGGGGGGGTGTTGTTTTTGTTTGTTTGTTTTGGTTGGGTTTGTTTTGGTTTTTTTGGTCATAAATTGGAGCTTGCTGGAAAGGAAAAACACAGTTTGAAGGGTTTCCTAGTTAAAGGATTTTGGCTCTGTAACTCCACTCCCCTTCACTGACTGCCAGCTGGGGTGCACTTAAACTGCAAAATAAAAAGTGAGGCTAAGGCTATTGGTAAAACAAAGGGCAGCTTTCTCCTGACACCCTAAAAGGCATCTCCAACTAACTTACTCACTGGGTGCAGTCTTGCCTTTATTTCTGCTCTTTAATAACTAAAGAAAAGCAAAAAAGATAAACTGGCACACAGATAGAAGTGACCTAACAAGGAGCTTCAGTTCAGTGAAGTTCAGAGAACAAGCAGCAGAATGAAAATAAATAATCACACTTACTCAGCTGATATTTGGAGGCTGTAAGAGAAAAGGCTCAGAGAAGACATTCAGCACAGTCACAACAAAACCAAAACCCTACCTAACTTTTCAGGTTCTGAATGGTCACTGTTTACAAACTGACAGCGTGCAACACCAGCTAAAAGGACTCCTTCCTTTCATGTGAGGAAAGTAAGGAGTCCCACTGCGCCGAGCAGCACACACACCATCACAAAGTCACTGCTGCACAAAATCTAAGGTGTCAGTTTGCAGTTAGTGAAGAAAACAAGTGCCAGAGCGAAAAGACAAGAAAGAGGCCAAGCAACTGCACAGGAGGATTTGCCCAAGCCGTGAGTCACCACGGGTTCTGTTACAAGTTGTGGACTATGAAAAAGAAGATAAGATACTATTGCACAAGGAGGTTTCAGACAAACTTGTCACCTTTGAATTTTTATGGAAGGTTTTTATTAGATGAATTTAAAAAAAAAAAAAAATAACGCACAACCACAGATGTAGGTACCAGTCCCTACAGCAGGGCATTTAAAACAGCTTTTCCATTTTAAAAATCTGTTTTTATCCTTGATAGCTTGTTCCTTCTTCAGAGGGAACTGTGCCCACCAAGGCAATGCAGGGAGAGAGGAGGGTAGAAGAGAGGCACCTTGGAAATGTACAAAGCAACTGATGTCACGAAGCCCAATTTCTTGTACCTCTGTATGGACTTGGAACTCAGGCCCCTCAAGAGCCAGCTCGTGTCAGACAATTTTTCCTTTCTGAATACTAAATTGACAGAAGTATTTCACCAGTTGACTAAAACTGAATCCTGAATGAGCAGTGAAACCAGAGAGCTATAGATTTGAGTTCTCATTAAATCAAAAAGCTTGCTATTGTTTTGACTTTAGCTTGATAATACAAGTGTAAGCAACACAAAGGCAGAGATCAGCACATGTTTTTCCTTTTAGAGAAATTAATTAGTTATTTCTAGAGACAGAGAAGAGGTGGTAGGAAATTCATCTCCAAGCCCTCTTCTTGTAATGCAGATCAGGCTACTAAAATATTTACCAAGACGAACACTACAAAAAAGTCTCCAGCATTCTGTCTCCAGTCATAAAAGTCCTAAAATAAGATTGTAGGATATACATCCATGCTTTCACAAGACTGATCTTTTGATGGGACTGTCACCACTTCTTAATAAAAATCCTATATATTATTAAAGGGAAGGGAAGAAAAAAAATAAAAATAAAGAAAAAACAACCACACATTCCCCAATGCAGTCAACTCTTGAGAGGACTTGTTGGGTTTTCCCCACTTTATCATTCTAGATGGTATCTACAGCATACTGCTAGCACAAGCCAGACATGGGCCTGTTGGAGCAGGTCTAGAGGAGGGCCATAAAAATGGTCAGTGCTGCAACACCTCTCCTCTGAAGAAAGGCCGAGAGTTGGGGTTGTTCAGCCTGGAGAAGGCTCCAGGGATACCTTACAGCAGCATTTTAATACTTAAAAGGGGCACATAAGAAAGGTGGAAAGAGACTTTTTTATCAGGGCCTGTAGCAACAAGACAAGGGGCAATGGTTTTAAACTGAGAGGGGGTAGATTTAGATTACGTATTAGGAAGAAATTTTTTCCTGTGAGGGTGGTGAGACACTGGAAGAGGTTACCCAGGGAAGTTGTGGATGCCCCATCCCTGGAGGTGTTCAAGGCCAGGCTGGATGAGGCTTTGAGCAACCTGGTCTAGTGGAGGGTGTCCCTGCCCATGGCAGGGGGGTTGGAACTCGATGGTCTTTAAGGTCCCTTCCAACCCATTCTATGCTTCTATGACTAGTATTTAAGAATCCTTTAAAAAGTTGTGCTGGCTTCTACCTCTCACACCCCCAGCTACATTCCTTTTCTGAACTGTGTTACAGCCTTCCCTCCCACTCAGGACAAGGAGCCTATAGAGCCAATCACCCCCTATGGAAGCCGAGCATTCCTGAACATACACAGAAGGTGGCAGTCCAGTCCAGGCGACGGGACACTGCAGCACATGTTTCAACAGGTGAGATAAAGGAGGGGAGGAGAGGAAAAAACAGGAACTATCCACTGAACAGTGAGATACTTTTCTGCCACAGACCATTAAATATATACACACGTATTGAACATGGATGTATATTCAGTGAAACACCTCATTGAACACTGACAATTTTCAGAGGCATGTAGGGATGTATATACACTGCAGATGTACCTGCAGTCAGATTTTCCAAACCAACCTGAACCTCAGAGACTTCCAGTCATCGATTTCAGTTCACGTCTGACTGTGTGTCTTTAAAACAGCAGCTCAGCACCTTCAGGCACATCTTACCTGCACACCAAGGCGTGGTGCAGAGGTGCCTGTGCTAACAGGGTCTGGAGCACCACTGCTGCCTCCATCTAGTGTTGCACCAGCATGGATCTACCATGCCGATGGGGAGTTAGTAATCGCAGCTCCCCACCACACTTCACAGGGCTCTGCTGCTCCAGGCCTGGGAGAGGAGCTCAGATCATCATGGCACAGGGCTGTGTAGGCAGCCTCAGCTGCTCAGCCCTGGTCCAAGGCATCCGTGCTACCTATGGCAGGTAGCAGAGGCACACCAGAACTCACACTGGCTTGGGTTTTTGCCAGGAGTGTGAAAGGAGAGGCTGGTTTTGATGGTGGGTTTTTTGTTATTTTTTTTGTTTGGTATCCTGGTTTTGGTTATGACAGAGTTAACTTTCTCACTAGCAGCACCTAGTGTGAGGCTGTGTTTCAGATTTGTGCGGAGAAGAAGGCTCATAACATACTGGTGTTTATAGTTGCCACCAGGACAGTCAAGGACTTTTCAGCTTCTCTGCTGTGCCAGTGTCTGCAGGCACAGGAGAAGCTGGAAGGGAGCACAGCCCTAGTTACTAGCCTAATGTTCAACTTTAGGTTTAGGACTAAGACCCAAATTGGCTGATGGCATGTTCCATATCATGCATGTCAAGCCCAGTATACAGATGAGGATCTGTCCAGAATTTCACTCTCTCTGGGTCACCTGTCTCTCAGGATCATCTCTCTCACTCTCTTGGCTCTTGGACACTCAGGCTCTTATCTCTCTTCTAGAATTGCTGTTTTAGGACTTGCTCTGCTCCAGGATCATTAGCCAGGAACAGACTGAGCCTTGGTTATCAGGTAGTGAGCAGTATCACTGTGTATCACTCATTTGTATATATTACTATTATTATTATCATCACTATTTTCAATATTATTGTAGTGTAGCTGTTAAATTGTTCTTATCTCAACCCACGAGTCTGTTTTCCCTTCACCCCTTTAATTCTCTCCCCCATCCCTAGAAGCAGGGAGAGAGAGCAAGTGGCCGTGTGGTGTTTGGCAGCCAGCTACGGTCAAACTATGACATTTGGGTATTTTTCTAAGTTTTCCTTTTCCTTCCTGCTCACATAGAGTACTGAACAAATAACACTACAGCCACGTTCAACATCACTAAAAGGAATCTGTTTTATTGCTGTAGTTAATTGAGACGTGTCTGTTCTCTCAGCTACCTTTCCATCTATTGTCTCTATATTCTCTTTTTTCTAAACTCTGATTCCAGCCACCAGACTTTTCTACCAGTCCCTCCCTGTGCTAATTGCTAAAGTAATCTGCAACAGAATAAAATAAATTGCTGGTACTAAGACAGCATCTTCAAGGAGGTGCCCAATAAAGCTTAAGGAAGAAAGTGTGTATCCCTTAGTCCCTTATCCCTGTTTCAAGATGCCTACTGAGTAAGGGAAACAGGGGTAAAAAAAATTCAAAAAAGAATTGGAGAACATAGTCTGTTCTAGAAGGACTAGATTATACAAATCCTAAACTGCAGAGATCTCAGTGTGCCTATCAGCCCCTATGAATGCAGATTGCCCAGAACAACTCTTCCTCCCCAGCACAAACAGTTTAAGAACAATAAATACATAGCTAGCCCAAGGACTCCAAGCTAGATGGTTTCCAGGGATAGAAGACTTGCTTTGACTTTGTGCATGCTAAATTATGAAACTTCTTACAAGGGATGTGACTGCACTCTTAAAATCAGTTAAGACTTCCTAGCATCCCAGAGCCAACTGTCTTAAAGCCATAGTTTTTTTTAATCCTTCATCTGTGGGTTACCACTTTTTGGTTTCGCTTTTAAAGCAACCACAGGAAAAAAATTCCCACGTGCACAGCACAAAAGCTCAACTCACCACAACTTTTCTAGTTACAACATAACAGCAGCTTTGGCAACAGATATGGCTTCAGTTCAGCTGGTGTCTCAGAGTGTCCACCTCTTTGCAGGTGTCTGTGGGAAGGAAGCCCTTGAACATATGTTGTCAGCCTTCTGCCTTGCTAAGCTTTGTGCATAAACTCCAGCAAATGTTGCTTGTATAGGATTTGCTTTACCACATCTTCTGGGCCCTTTACTCTTAGTGTAAGCGAAGGAAGCTCAACTATGCCCTTTCAGCAAGAGACTTGCTCTGTTAGCAGACAGGACAATGAGTAAGCAAGACTTCAAGAGGAGTAAAACACCATTTGCACAGATCTACAAAAGCATCAAGAGCTAACACCAAAAGCCACTACTATGGCACCTATATAGCAATATATCCCTGGAAAGCAGATCTATTCAACACAGACAGGCACCCAGCCCACCAACTGAGCACAACAGGCAGTGAGCACCTGCAGTGAACAAAACCACAGGATTTAGCGTCATTTGCAAGGATTCGTTTCAGGTATTTTAGTTTTGGTTACTGCAGTTAATGAACTTTTCACTCCAAATTAACTTTTGTTCTATAAACAAAGAGCCCTGGTGACTGGTGTAATTTACCTTTTGCTAGGTGTAGCTGAAGAGTACAACTTTAATGATGAGTGAGGAAGACGGAGAAAACAGGCAAATTATTAATCCAGAGAACACTAGGGTTTTCTATTTTTTTAAATTATTTCTATAATTTAGTTTTGCCTGCAGGTATTCTCCTCTCACATCTCCTTGTGCATATATTATTGTACAGTTTTCCATATTATTTTATTTCACTCACAATTTCCTTGCAAGGCTGCTGGAAAGACTAGGTGCAGTAAGATGGAGGAGACTGCTCTTTGCTTGATATTCTTCTCCTCAGTTTAGGAATAAATTTAGTTGCTTGTAGAGTCCAAAAATATTTCTCAACTAAGGGAGCTTGAAATATAATCTCTTCATCTCTGGCCTCCTAAATGTCATCTCCTAATGTCCAAGTTTCCTCGTGTTCTATGCTGCCATGTGCTTAAGTTCTGAACCAGAAGTTTTTTGTAAAAGCAAACTTTCTTTCAACTCCTTTCTCAGTAGCCTTGCCAGAGCAAGGTCAGCTGTCCCCACAGTTGGAGAGCTGAGCTAGAGCCAAGCAGATCCTTGCCATTATTTCTGAAAAGAGGATTCTTTCATTTTGACATCAGGAAAGGGAAGAGCATCCAGAACTCCCCACATTTCCTTTGCTGAGGCAGCCCAGCTTGAAGTTGGTTGCTCTTTTTAAAGAGTAGATTTACAGGGTCTATAGACAGTTACTGCATTTTGCTTTCTGCATCTTTGCATGCATCCAAATTAACTACTGCGTACATCTGCAGACCCCAAATATTCTCACTACCCAGCTTTGGAGGAGCTGGCATTGTCTTTTTCTCCCTCCCCCATTACAGCAAATGAACAGTGCAAACACCACTGAACGGCACCCAAAACAGTTATCTTGCAGTTACTATCTCTGGTAGTTACCATGAACTTTTACCTCCTGAAAGGTGACAATTTCCTCTTACCCAAATGCACTTTACTATCCAAACAAGGACATATCTTTTAAATAGCTATGATGAATGAATCTGGCTAATAGTCACATCCTTCCCGTCCACACACCAGAAACACACATTTAGGACTTCCAAAAGGAGGGGGGGGAGGGGGGGGAAGGCCCAGAAGCATTTGCGAAACCCAAGAGATGAAAGGAGATGGTGACCAGGAGTGTCACCCCTTTTCCAGCTCTACCACATATCCAGCAAGAGCCATTCTGTGGTTAATTCACTCCCATGCACTCCTCACTCAATCACCCATAGCAATGCTTCTGACTACTCAGGCCCAAGCTAAGTTTTCCTCGCAGCTTGCAAATTACAGCTAGTCATCAGTGCTGCAGCCAGCTGCCTGGGGCAGCGCAGCGTTTGGCACAGGCTAAACGCATGCTACCCCCTGCCTACTCCAACTCCTGCACTGCCACACAGTGCTCATCTGTTAGCAAAATGCACAGCAGTGGCTTAAAAGCTGGCTCAGATATATGTACATCCAGCAGCAACAACATTAGATTTACATTTCCAAGAGATTTTTGAAAGCAGAGCATGACTCTGGAGGAATTTAAGGCCTCTTTGTGCTAGGATCTATACAGTAGAAACTACTAGAGCTTCTACGACCTCCTACAGCAAAATTTATATTCTTTTACGGAGTGATTTTTTTTGTTGTTGAGATGAGGAAGGAATCTTTCCTGACAAGGAAGATTGCAACATCATGCAGCTGAGAGGATGGGAATGAGAGCTCCCTGGGGTACCCATGTTGTGCTGCATCTCTCATATTTTCCACATTCTCTGCTGCAAGAGAGGGAGGGGGGAAAAGAAAAAAACAACACACCACACAAAAAAACCTTGAGGCTAAAGGATTTCCCTGGAAAGGTCTTCTCTGAAAGACAGGCTGGGAAATAGCTGTGCCAAGCTAGAGAGTCAAGGGTCAGCATTTTATCTGTGACTAAAACTCACTTAAGTCTCTATGCTATAACACTCACTTTACTAACTCCTCCATTTCTTTGCACGTCACAGAGCAATGAAGCGGAAAAGAGTGTGTTCATTTGTACTAGAGTATTGTCGTGCACCCAATAGGCATACTCGAGTGAAACCTATGTCCATAAACATCTCTTGGGCCCACAGTTAGGATCCATTAAGGCCAAGGAGAGCAGCAGCACCTTGCTGAGCACAGACTCCTTTTATGGCACCAGGATGCATCTGCACTACAGTCTGGATGAAGGCTTAATATCCTCAAACCAAAAGCAAAACACCTAATTAAAGAGCTAGCAGGGTTGTATAGCAGGTCTGACTAGAGGATCTTTGAATTTCCTCATGGGAAACTTCTGCCCTCAAAGATTATCTTCCACAAAGTTAATTTCACCCTTTGAGTACCTCACTGTGGCTGAAAGTTTCCTGGTGGTCATGGTATGAAGCCATTATGTTAATTTACAGGTGTCTTTTAAATACTGCTTTCACAGCTGAACATCTTGATTCAGATGCAAAATGACATGCACAAGCTGATAAAAGTCAGGGCAACTCTGCTGGCTTGACATGGCTGGCAGTGTGTCCTTTCCTCACCTCAACTACACCTCAGAAGAACAGAGAGAAGGATTTAAGTTAGGACAGCCTTGATTAAAATTCAGCTTTATTGCCTTGGTTCCCATTTTCCCCTACTTTTCTTCTGTGTTGAGAGAGGCAAAAATAAGTTTCTACCCCGAAATAGTCCCTGTGTCAAAGGTAATCTCCAGACGGTGTAAAAGTGCTACTTCAGCGCCAACCCTCCTTGCATTGGCAGCCCATGGTACAGGAGATTTTGGGGTGGAGCAGCTGCAAGAAACAGGGCACAGCTGAGGTAACACAAGTCGTGGCTAAGACCACCATCAGCTCAGTACCAGCAAGGTCCAGATCAGAGACATCTTGTGACTTACCCTGTTTAGGCCAAGGCAAGCATTTCATCTCAGGGGGCTCCAGAGCCTGGAGGGCTGCAAGGATAATCCTCAGTCATTTTGCCTCCTCTGAACAACTGCTTAGAGATAGGGTTGCTTCAGTTCCCGAAACCTCTGTGTTCCACTTCAGAGCTGCTCTAAGGAGTTCACTGCCCTTCTCCAGCTGCTACCTCAACTTCACCTCCCAAATGAATGTTTACAACTTGAGTATAGGATTATGAAAGACCCAACACATAGCACTCTTAGCTCAGTCCTCTAAATAAACAGTCCTAGAAGCACCAAGGTCAGCTTTGAGGTCCTCAAAAATCTGAGGTATTGTAAGATACGTAACTAATGAGGCTCTTCAGATCCCCTCCGGTAGTAGGGCAGGGATGCAAGGGCTTTGAACTGCAGACATGAAATCAGCATGTCAACATCTAGAGAAGATTTACAGAGAAGATTTCCATGAGTACTCAGAGGAAGTGCTTCAAAACTAGGCCATTTAAGGTTTACGTAGTTTGAGTGCTTTCTATGAATGATTTCTCCCTTGTGTTCAACCCATAACCTTCTACCCTGTTTAACAGTTACCAGTCAAAGCACAAGTACCAATCACTTAATAGTTGCTAGTTAACTCTCTGCAAATGTGTCAGCAAGGGGAGAAAAAAAGTTTGTTCACAAACAGACATTTGTGTCTACAAAAAGGGCAGCTGTAATGTTTAATAGTGCTCTAAAGATCCAAACAAAATATTTTGTTCGCTTGCATTATAATGAGCCCTCAAGATGTTTGGCAGCTGCCAGTAAACTAAGTAAAATGCCATATATAATCAACTAGCATTTCATACTTTTCTATCCAAGGACATCACATCCCTTTTCCTGTGAGAGTTCGGTATGAAGTAGGTTGCGCAGCAAGTCCCATTAAACACTCTTCTCCTCACTTCCCCAAATGAAATTACAAGATGCAGTTTGGGTAGGCAGTAGGTAATCTCCACATTCCCATCAAAGACCAATCAACATAAGTTCTCACCGAATGCATCAGCTCTTTTTGCTAATAATCAAATACAAACAGGAGAAGGAATCTTGTCTTTCCAAATCAAAGCTTCTGTATAGTTTTGACTTGTAGCTTAGTCATTTCTGAGGCCCCAGGTCTTGTCATACATTACCACAAACACTCAGAACTCAGGCTTTGGCCACCTCCAAAAGATGTGTTTTCATGAAGTGTTAGTAGCAAGAAAGGATGTGGACTCAGGCAGACCAGCTGTGGGAAACAGGGGTGGTCCAGGGAGCACATCACATCTCTTCCCAGAAGCAGTAGGAAGACTCACTCGGTTGCTACATCTGTCAAGACTAAAAGCAAGTGGCATATTACAGTGACAAAAGTCTTCCTGGCTACAGCTTTGTTAAACATCTCCCTAGAAGCATCTACTTCCCTAGAATCTGATTACAAAGCAGAAAATCAATCATTTACTCTAGCTGTAACAGCTGTACATTGCATAATATTGTGTTTTAGGAGAGTTTGACTGTATCAGAAAAACACTAAGTACTTTGGGACATGCAAGACTAGACAACCCTTCAACCCTAACAAAATATCTACAGCATACTACAAGGGGCCAGAGAACCTAGCCAGATATGGTCCTACCTCTATACTCTGCACATGGATAAAAACTAAAGTATTTGGCCTATGATTTTAAATTGATCTTCTGCAAAAACTGAATAGTCTTCTGAATAGTGTCCAGAAAGACTTACAGTCCATTCAGCTGCTATTTTACATGCCTTCCTCTCACTTATGGAAAGCAGGGCTATTTACTGGTGTTCACAGTTCTCAGAATGTGTATGAAATTACAGAAAGCAAAGATCTTGTCTCTGTCTCTGATTTGGGCAAAATATACACCTTAAGAGATCACTAAAGCAAAGACTATCAGAAGAGCTTGAGAGTAAACAGTTTTTAAGAATTATCACAGCTTGGATGCCCAGTGGTTATATGACAGCTCTAGGATGCGTGGACAGAGAAACATTTGAGAAGACTGGCCCCTCAAATACATAGTCATAGCCATCTGCTCAGTTATGGATGGATTTCCCAAATTATACTGGTTCTCTGACATTCTTAGAGAAGATATCCAAGGATGCAGAGTTGTGAGGTGATATTATCAGAGACTTCCACTTATGCACATCTTGATTTTGATATTGCTGGGACAATACAGTGCATCTTTGTGCCCCTTATACTCCAAGGCACATCACACGCCCAACTAGAAGTTTGCTGGTATACTACACACGTACTTAATAGCATTTCCAAAATCAGTGGCACAAATCTGTAATGCTCCAAGCCACGTATTCCTGGATTTTCAAAGAACAGTTATCTATGTGATGTAAAGCCTCATCACTTGTGCACAACTGCAGCCAAGAGCTTGAAGGGTGCCAAAAAAGATGTGCCACTGGCACCTGCTACTGTGCAGTTATGGCACCATAGAGACCAAACCAGCTCCTCCAGCTACCCAGAGCTACTACATCACAACCAGTGGAGCTACACCTATTCAGCCCTTGCAGAAGGAGCAACTGGGCTTGGATCATCCTAGGGGAAAAAACCTGATGTGAGATGCCATCAGAAAGTATATCACAGGGTGTTGGTCAATGGAAGGGAAAAAGCAGGCATTTAACAGAGATAAGTGTGTGTGCTGGGAGAGGGGAGATGTCACACAAGGGGTGCTTCAGCTACAGCACTGCCAAGACTTCTTAACAACATTAGTGAAGTTAAATGCTGCAAGGGGCTCAGTCACCCCTGACACTACAGAACAAAGTGGAGGGAAAAGGGGTAAAGTAAGACTGCAGAGAAGCTGTCTCCATCTTCTACCACCCTCTTCCCAAACAACAGCTGCCAATCCTTCCACCTTGGTGGCTGCTGCTTCCTCAGACTCAAGCTGTTCCTTGCAGACCAGTGCCCTGGCATCTGCCTCCTGTGCCTAAAGGAGGCTGCTGTTTGCAGAACGAGAGGCTAAGTGCAAAGCCCCATCATGCAGAACTAAATCCCTACAAAATTTCAGATTACTTTGCTTTAGATCAATTCATTGACTGTATCTATAATTCCTGAGGCTGATAATCTAATCCACTTACAAAGCTTACCTCCTCAATGGGGAAAGGCAAGGCCTAGAGACCAGACTGTAGGTCAGTGCAATCCACTGCTGAATTTGCAAGCCTTATTTGGGATGTGCATTTCACACCCTCAACTTCCAGTTTGGAGCTAGTAGAAAACATATTGTAAAACTAAGTTTAGGTAAACTTTCACAGGGGGTTTCCTATATTGAAAGCATAGAACCACAAAGAGGTCAGGCTGATCTTTCACAGCATGAAAGCTTGTGGTTTTGCACAAGCTGCTCCTCTTTCTGTTCCAGTCATTACTCACCAACACATTTGAAACAGCATAAACACTTAAAAGTTCTGTTCAGCATCTCTGACACTGAAAAAGGTTAAGTTTGGTAGACTTTTGATTACAGAAAAGAGACCACAGCAGCTACCTATGCACTACTCTCCTAGTGCAGGTGTAGCCTGCCTACCTAGCCAGCAAGATGCCTTTAGAGTTGTACAAAGCTGATCCAGTGATTCATTGCTAAGACACTTTGTTCTGGCCCAGGGCCACATCTAAAGTGACCTCTACCACAACCCTCAAGATTACTCTATTGTCCACCGCCAAGTGACCATCAGTTGCTATTTCAACACAAGACACCTGGGTAGCATTCATAAGCTTGGCACCATCTGGTTGCTTTCCGATATTAATTCTCCACTTATTTTCAGCTATATTCTACTTTCAAATGGCAAGTGTTATGCTCTCTGGTATTAAACACACCAACTGCTGAAAGGGTTACATGGCTATAACTAAGTAAGCTCTTGTTGAAGAAATGAGACCATTCACTACCAGAGCTCCATTATCATTCAACTGTATTATCCTAGAAAAGCAAACTAAAGACCACTTGAAAACAAGCAACTTTAGGACTTATATCACCCACATAGTTCTTGGGAGGTATAATTAATTTGCATACTGTGTTGTCATCTTTATTTGTTAAGTTCAAAGACTGGCTCATTTTTTCTGTTCTTTCACAATCCAGAAAGATCAGTATCAGCCACTTGTATGAAGATGCAACTAACAGTTCACAACCTGGTTTCTTGAGAAAAGGAAGGCTTATATGATCAAGCAAAACACCTGCCTAATTCCTCCCTCTTCTCCCCAATATCCCTTGTAGCCCTTTGACAATTCTTTCAAAAATACATTAAAAAACCCCAAAACACCAAACCCCAGAGGAGATGGTGATTGGTAGCACTGTTCTCAAGGCAAGAGAAAAGACAAAGCTCTTACAAGAGTCCAGAGAAATTATGTTAAAGAGCAAAATCATTAACAGCAGGAGACATCAGAAAATCCATGCCAGAATTAATTTGCCCGTTCCATGGACTTTTGTGCAGTTTTCTTCCAGCAGTTATGGAACAACAGTTTGTCTTCCCTCAAATACAGCCAGCCATTCTACTAGGAGATACAACACCCACTGAAAAGCATTTCCAATGTGACTGCTGGTAACTCTGTTCTTCAGCCATCCTTTGTAACATCCCCTGAATTGCTTTGTGGTAACATCAGTTGGTTTTACGAGTCTCTCTGTCCTAGTTATTGCTTTCCTTGTGTTTAAAACAAAGAGAGTTACACTCTGCAGCTCTTGCCCAAATAAGTGCCCCGCTGGATCATGCAAGGCTAACCTAGACCTTCATCTCTGGCAGTTACTACAGGAAACACTACTGAAGGATAGCATGGGTATCTCAGATACTGGCCAGGCTCACATTGCGCTTGTACTCCCCCAGCATCCACAAGTCATGCAGTCCTGCACAAAGTAAAATTTTACTACCTAGATGAGCTAATTGGGAGCAAAGCCAGAGCAGGGAAACAAACATTGCTCAAGTCATTATAGCAATTAGCATTTGCTAACTTTATGGATCAGAGGTGCGAAGGGTACATAAGTTAAATGTACCTGATTTTGAGGATTACCTCCTATAGCTCCACCTCAGACCTTTCCTAGAACTGGGTTGCTACTGCAGACTAGCCCAGGTCATCCTTAGCTACATCTTGTATGCTCCTGGAGTTCTTGGTCTTTTTGCATGGCCTCAACTCCATCATCACATTGCATGGCTAAATCATACCACCATCTCTGGCACTATAGCCACCCCTGCACAACAGGTGCTCCACAACCATGTGGTCTAGCCCAACAGTTGACAAGTGGTTTCTTCAGATTT
The DNA here is from genome assembly GCF_000699245.1 of Pterocles gutturalis. Lineage (NCBI taxonomy): Eukaryota > Metazoa > Chordata > Aves > Pterocliformes > Pteroclidae > Pterocles > Pterocles gutturalis. Next base: position 39,494 of record NW_010122885.1, read on the forward strand.
TCCTAGGCTTGGGATAGCGATTTCCGCTGGCCAAACACCCTATGGAGCAGAATATTAAAGGAGAAAAAGGGGGGAAAAAAATGTTCTTGTTCACCACATCTTCTTGTGCCCTGTGAAGATGAGGACTTGAAAGTGCTGATTTGCAACAGGAAAAATGAAGTCACAGAAAGACATTGCAGTAAGAAATGCTTATTAAGAAATGCTGCAACAGCATAACAAATTGTGGCTTCCACTTTACACTGTTCCTCTGATTTCTTCCGGGGGAAGAGACCCTTCTACGGCAAAGTAGCTCACTGGAGGAAGGGGGAGAGAAGGAATGGGAGGAGGTAGGTTTGGATTTGTGTTTGATATGTTTATGGAATTATGTTGGATATGTTTAAAAAAAAAAAAAAAACAACAAACCCAAACCTACCTCAAACAGAGCCGAGCATCATCTTCCAATTCTAGAACACTAATACTTCAGCCAAGTACAGCCCCCACCTAAAAAGCATTCACAAGAAATTCTGTTGAAGTCCTACACTTTCCAACAGGAAAGCCAAGCCACTGAACCACCACAGAAAAAGGAAAACAAACACACACACCTCCCCCCACCAAGACACATGCACAGTTAACAATAATGAATCAAACTGCGGTAGGTTCCCCACATATACCTAAAAGACAGAGCAGGCAATGTGGGAAAATTAATTGTACAGACACATGCCCATAAGAAGAAAAAGGTACTGTTGCCAGAAAAGGGTAGGGGGGAAGATGTCACCTCTTTCCTGTGCCACAGTTCTGAACAGAAACACGTCTACAGACAGCAAACACAAGTGGTCTTTCAGAGTGCTTTGGAGGAAATGAGTTGCTTTCTTTGCTTCCAAACTCCAAGGCTGCTACTTTGAAAAAAAGCCAGCATCTCCTTGTGTGTTCATGATTACAGAGGGGGGTGAAAAATACAGCGTTCTTGCACTGATAACAGAAAAAACACTTTTGCTGTTGCGACAAGAATGAGACAAGATCTGATCATGCTTACGATGCTTGAGAGATGGGTGCTTCAGATTGTAAAATGATTTGGCTGAACTAGATCTGAACTGAGCATTAGCAACAAAATCAGAAACCTTTAAGATGACTGAGAAACATTCCAGAGTAGAGGGCCTGCAGGAAGTGTTTGTGATCCCCACTGCTTCTTTCCTACTTACACAAATTGATTGTTCAAGATATTTCCTTCAGACAATAAATACATCTACCTCAGTTATCAAGCCAATAGTCTACAGTCCTCCAACACTTGGGCAAAATAACTTGGGCATCTCAACGTAACTGTATGTTGTATATTGTATGTACACCCCATTAACTCTGTGTATGGCTGTTCTCCACTTGGAACAATTATTTACAGTTTTCCAAAACAAGCATGAAGTGCTTACAAGTGCTTTTAGGGGCCTCTGTTTAGGATCTTATCTGTGTTCTTCTCTGATGAACAGAAGTTAACATTCTTGTGCTTCTAACACAGCCCCACAACCAGAAGCTTTCCGCTCTGATACTAGAGCAGCTAGGTTTAAAAGACTGTGTAGGCTTCAGCTTTCTGAATATTTTCAAAAAGCAGGGGTTGGGAAGGCAATTCCATTGGGAGGAGTGGGGCAGCTTTAAGCCTGCAATATTTGTCAACTGTTAGCCTTATTTTTGTCACTGATTCAAGAGTCCTTGAACCACTAGGACTTACTCTTTTTACTAGGTACAAAGTATTCCATGAGTACTTTGTTCTTTTCACTGGGTAGCTATGGAGAAGGCCAAGATGGGCTCCCAGAGAAGGGAATAGCTCTTCCTTTTCTTATTTGCGTGCACTAGACTTACTTGTTTTTCCTTGCATAAGAAAAGGTGGCACCAGAACATGCAGGAGTATCCAAGATATTTTGTTAGGACACAGGTGGTACTAGGTACATGCTGTGAATTACTCACAGGGAAAGTTGTTCTACAATCAATTCCTCCCTCCCCAAAAAGTTCTCACAAACTCTAGGTCTGTTTACAAACGATTAATAGAAAACAAACCACAAATAAACCCCAGACACCTTCACTTTTGCTTTAACAGAGCAATGCTTCTAGAGATACCAGCTTAGACAGAGACTAACTCCTTCCAGTTCTCTGACATCAGAGAGTTAATTAATACCATTGATTGGCCCCAGGATTTGTCCCAGGACTATAAAGACTTTATGATGAACAGTTGCTTATAAGCTTGTTCAACTGCATTTTGTAGCTTAGTAGAAAAACACAGGATGTGATTCAGGTGGTTCCTCTCACTCAGAGGAGCCATTGCTGTAGAGTTTGTCTTCAAGGTGTACAAAATCTCATTGAGGTGCCTGGCACAGCGCTCAGTTAGTTCAGACACAAGTTATCATCATTCTCTAGGGAAGAGCCGAGATAAGTCACGTCAACCTTGGTTAACCTCACGGGTTTTTTTTCCTCCTCTCACCCTGGCATCCTGAGCTTCCATTTTCAGACCCACCATTGCCTGTGTTTCCATGTCCAATGCAGCACCTACAACAGCACTGGCTACTAATTAGCCTCATTTACCTGTGAAGCTCACCACTTGGTTGATGAATACTTAACACCTTCCTAGAGGACAATAACAAATATTTCCTGATCTGCTCTATAACCTTCTTCCTCTTCTCACCTCTCAGGAAATACAGATCCAACTGACTGTAGGGTTACAAGTCAGGGAGGAGATGTACTGTCTAGTAACAGGTCTGACAGAGAAAAAATGAACTGACAATTGCATGCCAGTGGAATTGTGTATATGCATCACTAACAAGATCATCTTGTCTTGAAGAAAGGTGGTTTCTACAATGTGCAAACTAAAAATAGTTAGGAGGAGAGAGGACTCATGACCCACAGAAGCAACTGGCAGTCTTTGAGGCTGCTGCTGGCAACAGTTACCAGCAAAAATAAGCATCTGCAGGCCAGGATTTTCCCTGCTCTCACAATATTGAGCTGGGAAGTAATTTTGGAGAATGGAAATTCTCTGGTATTAGTTATACTTCTTCCTAGACAAGGTGTTGAACAAAAGCAATAAAGACATTTTATTGACTATCCCACCAGATCAAAGCAGTCTCTTTAGCCTGAAATAGTTTCCCTTCTGCTTCCTAGGAAAATCCCCCAGAATTTCCCTTTCTCCCCCTCCCTTGTGACCAGGCTTTATCCGCTATACGAATTTGAAAGTTCAAAGGGAGGGAGTTTTCCTCTTTCCTTCTTTGGACTGATGACATTTACTGAGGGGGTTTTATAAGCCTGGCTCAGTGTCAAAGACAACCGCTGACTGAAGAGGAAAAACACACTTGTAAAATGGGTAATAATATATACTGAGTAAGACACAGCTAAAGCCATCACCACAAATATTCATGAAGTTAATACACTAAATGCTAACAGTTTGCCTGTTTAAAAAGATTATTTTTCTGCTTTACAATATAAAGAGCTCAATACTGTTCATACTGAACACAAATTCAATTATTGTCGAGTATATCCTTGAGTTTTATGGCCCTTCAGCTGCACTCTGCCAAGACACTGAGCAGATAGGATGGTGAAGATAAAAGGAATCACATTCGTGAGCTTTTAGAGACTTACCAGCTGTAAGCAGCTGAAGAAGTCAAAGACTGCTGAGATAACCTAGGTGCTAAGCAGCGAGCTGAGGTCAGCCCACATGCCTGCTTCAGCATTTGCAGGACAGCAGGCCCAGCTTGAGGCACAGGCAAAACACGATCTTGCTTAAATCACCAAAAGCCTGGCTGAACCCAAGGGCTGGCAGCTGTCTGGCACTGGGAAGCACGGGATAGCTGCTGCTCCTGCAATGCCCATCCCTCCATAGCAGAAGGCAGCACCCCCTGTCACCTGTCTCTTTGCCAACCACTCTGTCCTGTCCATGATTTCTCGCAGTAATTCCCTCTTTAGCCTGCTTTTCGAAGAAGCCTGAACCAGCTCTGTACATGTGTAGCTGTGCACGTACCAGGGAGTCCTTGTCCCTCTGCAGGGGCTTAGTAACAAGGGAAGAATTCAAGTAATCACGAGTATTCCAACTTAGATGCAAGCTGGGGAGCTTAGACCATTGAATGATGGAGCTGCAAACTCTGCAGAAATTCAGTCTAGGTGGAGATACTTCACTGTAGGGATGTTTCTACAAGTAACAGATTAACAACAGCATTCAACAATCCAGTCCTTCAATGGGAAAGAATTCTTTCACATAGGGAATCTCTAATCCAGATTGCACAAAACCTTTAAAGCAAATCAAATACAGTGGGAGGGAAAGGCCGCAAGACAGACATAGAAGAGCAAGGAGAAATACCTGTCAACCACAGCCATAACATGCAAAGCTTCCCATGTATTTCAATCCATTTTGCTACTTCTTGCCCATGTCTGGTTTATTTCACCCATCTTTTCTCCTTCTCCAATACAGGCTACAAAAGTTTCTCCTCAGCTTATGGCCAGCAAGAACTTGAAACCTCACACACACTAACAGGCAGTAAGACAGCTGACTAACTTCTTAGAAGTTATGTCAGTAAGTATCCACTGAGAACCACTGGCATAGAAGTTGAGCTCTACTACTCCAAAGTGGTTCTAGTAACCCAAACTGGACCATCTCTCTTCAAAACCAGGTCTCATTTTCACAACTAGCTTCAGATCATCCACTTTAGAAATATTAGTATTGGTCAGTGTTGTATTAATCAAACAGGCATTTTTAGCGACATTGGTTAACTTAATCATGTCTTCAAGACTCCTCACTTAAGTGAAACTAAGCATTGGTTTAGCTGTTCATTTGTTGAATAGAGTGCTCCAGAATCAGGTAACACCACTGATTTAAGGGCGAGTTTGAGCAGATACCAGAGAAAAAAAAAAACACAGTGAAGAATCAAAAAATAAAGTCCTTACTTCCATGTTAACATTTTACTCTACGATACCTCTATCTTCAGAGGTTAAACAACAGTAAAACAAAATGTCATCCAGAGGGTACTAGAAGCAGATATTCATACAGGAACTACCCCCAAAGTCAGACAGTCAGCGTTCAGCTGAAGTGACCCTTACCTCTTTCTGCACTGTCACTTGTGAGCTACTTTAAGTCTATGGTCTTCTAAAAGGCAAAACAAAAAACCCACATACCTATGCCTTCGTGTAACTACAATCTCTTAAAAGAACAGGTCTTTATTCTTGAGAATAATTTATTCATCAAAAGAGAAAACACATTTTATTGGAACTGGCTGACAAAGAGGAGTGGAAACTCTCAGAAGAGCAAAAAGGAATTGAGAAAAAGAGGAACTTTTCGGGGAGCTGTCAGAAAGACATTACAAAAAGGAACAATGACTTTTTGGTTTCTCTTCAGCAGTTTCATAAAAGGGCATGAGACCACCACACACCACTAGTCACAGGGAATAAGCCTCATCCAGTAAGCACAAGGCTGGGCAAAGGGTGAGATACACCATATGCTCCTTAGGCTGTGCTTCCGGAGCTTCCACCCACACAGCATCAAATCTGCAGCACCCAGTAATGCAGGAGAACTTACAATGTGCAAGACAGAGATAGGTGGGGCTGGGAACACTTCCTAGGGATTTAAAGAGCAGAAATCACTGCCTAAGTCAAGAGCCCTTCCTGCAGAAAGCAAGCAAATGAAGGACATTGCCCTGCCGTTCTACACAGCACAAGCATTCTCTTGAAAAAAATCTAGTACACTGTTAAGTCTAGCACAAAAGTTATGTCACAGAGGACAACGCACAGTTTAAGAGAATAAGATGAGAGACCACTGCTGAAAGCTTACAGACAGTTGCCATGCGAGACTGCCTAACAGACCCCACAGGCAGCAGTGACACAATGTCTCTCTGGAACCTCTGTACCGACATCCTTCTAGTCCCTGGATTGACCTTCACCCGAGGGAATCAAGCAGATGACAAATACAAAATTCTTCAGAAATGACAGCTGGAAATAAGGATGACATGGATCTTGATTGCCTGAGAATTCAGTCAGACCAAACATAACATGAAACCACTAAATACCCACGAGATTGTAGCGTAATTTGATCAGTGTTGAATTCTGCTCACTTGCATACCAAGAGCATGCTTCCTTCCTTCTGAAACTTGAAATGAAACGTGCCGCATTTAGCATCAGTCCCCTGAGTCACCCAAACCCTTCCCATTTTGCAAAGCCACAAACAGCTTCAGTTTAGTCTCAGCGCTACTGGGAAGGTTATTCTGAAATCAAGAATAAAGTCCAATTTCCTGAGCATTCCAGTTTATCAACTCTCCCTTTTTGGCCAGACAAATCTACAGTTTGTCTGTTTTCCTCCAAACCTTTGGGAAGGTATTTGTACGTTTGAATCCTGGAAACTCTGATCAGATATAAACTGTAATTTCTGTTTCCCCCATGTTTTATTTCTATACACATAGATAAGTTCCTCCTTGACAAAACTATTTATTCAAAGCCAGGGAAAGGTGTGTAAATCTCTGCTGCAGTACTCTGTACAGCGTACAGCTTTCCAGTGGGAGAAGTCAAGCACTGTTACTCATTCATTCTTTATCCCTGAGAAGGAATAACTTTTCAGATTAGATATGCATTTGGCAACAATCTTTCAGGCCCCTGAGCCGGACTGTGGCTCACGATAAGCCTTAAATAGGCAACAGGAATTTCCAGCATGGGGAAACATCGGCGAGCCCAAAGCCAGCCCCCCACCCACCACACATCACCTCCACAGCATAGGTGGTGTGACTGGAGCACAAGGAGGGAAGAGAGGGAGCATGGACAGAGTACACAACGCTCCAGTGCGCTGCAGATAAGGACAAGTTCAGAGAGTTTTAAACAGCTATAAACTGCTAAAACAAACAAACATGAAACCCAGACCAGCCACCCTCACAAGTGCATGAAATTTGCTACAGTGAACCTGAAGATAAGGATCCCAGTCCAAGACTGGGCTGCCACCACAGCACGTTTTGCAGCCTGAACTCCAGGCCCAGGAGGCAAAGGGCAGCTCTTCCTACTGCCTTGAGCTGAGAGAGTAAATCACAAAATGGTTAGCTACAGAAACATGACCTGTCACCACTCAAATCCCCAGAAGATTCTTTTCAAATTAGGGTAATTTATTTCAGAAGCTAAAACCCTAGAAAAGAAAGCCACTGGCATTTTTGGATACTTGTCAGCATGACCCTCACTGAGATCTCTTAAATATCTTTCCTTGAACTAATTATATGACAGGTTTCTAAACGACGGCTCATTTTGTTTACAGGTCACTTTCAGATAAGATCAGAAGTAATCACCCAGTTTTGGTACAGACTGTTGCATCACAAGTACTTTCTCTAGGAAGCCAGACCATAATTTCCGCTTGCAAGCTCACTCATTAACTTTCTACTAGCTATTAGCTTTTACCTAAAAGGACTGTGTGGTTACATGAGCAGAGAGCATTTAAAGAAATGACAGAAAATTGCCTTGATGCAGATAAGGAATAGTAAGGCAACATTTCTCTGCTCAGCATGCTCTCGGGATTTCATGAAGTCAGGGAGAAAGGTCCCCCTGTCCTCCTACAAACATCAGTAACAACAATCAGCTAGCACAAACCTGCTCTCAAAAGCCAAAGGCATACAAGGCTGGGGGCGGGGGCGTGTGGAGTGGTGTGGTGTAGACCACTTGAAGAAACTGGCAGTGTCTAAGCTACTGAGCTTTGCCAGGTGCATAACAAGCAGTTTCCTTCTTGGCAACAGCCTTCATTCATCTGCTAGGTGATTTTGGCTAATCCTTTCAGAATTACTGGTGTAATTCTCCAGCTGGTGCCTGTTCTAACTTGTATCACCATCCACTCAGCACCTGGCTGCACTACCTAGGTTACTCAGCCAGTATTGGATGTTGGCAAATGAAACATAAGAGCTGGCAAGCAAATCGATCCCATCAATATAACATCCAAATTGTCATGTCCACTTAGCTCTCAACAGCTTTTAAATCAGTGTCTGTCATGCTTGGTGCTCAACACAGAAGGACCTCCTCTGTGTCAAAAGGGTTCCAGCTCAGCATCTCCCTCCCTGCCCTGGCCAGCACCCTACTTCAACTCGTCATCCCACAACAGCTTCTCACAATCCTTCTCTAGATTTTCAGTTCTCAGGTCCTTTCTGTTCTAGATCCCAAACTGATCATTCTTTGCAGTGAAAGTATACAGGTGCACCGTGGCTACAAGCCATTGCTGGATGGATCACTCAAACCAGCTGTTTCCCTGGTGCCATAACTTGGCTGCTCAGCCATCAGAACTGCTGCCCACTGTGTGCTCACAGGTAGGTCATGCTCCAGCTGTGCCATGCCTGATGACCAAATAGCAGCCCACAGAGTTCAGAGCAAGGTTTATGGCAACAGAAAAATAATAATAAAAAAAACCCAAACATAAGAAAAAAGAAAAAAAAAATCTTCACAGACCATAAGCCCCTGGCTCACGCACAGCATCTCTACCTGAGGCATTTTCCTCTCCTGCCACCCCAGCTATCTTGACCTGCAGAGCTGTTCACAGCAGAACATCCTTAATATGCCATAGCAACACTATTTCCAGGGCTAGCAGAGTACTCATGGAAAATATAATTTTCTTATTTTAAAAGGTGAGTTTTAGTGCTTCAAGAGCATAAAGCCTTCAGCAGAAGCACTGAGACCCTTTCTCACTCATACCCCTGCTGCACTGGAAAGAGATTACTTGAATCAATTCACTTTGGGACACAAAGTCCTGCTATTCTACATGCCCTGGGAACATTTGGTTACTTGCCTACTTGACTGATTTAATTTTATTGCAGGCTGAGCTAACATGTTCAGTAAATGGCCTCACACGCACGACACAAAAGTTGGAACACAAAGACATTGCCAAGTTCAGCGTTTCGCAATTTAATCATATGCTTTAATTATGTCACATGCCTTAGTTATTTCAGGAAGATTAGTGTGTTAGAGAGTTACTAATTAGTATTTTAATTCTTTAGGAAGTGATTCTTCATTGCAAAGCCTTACTCAGTTAATTGTTTTAACCTCTGAAAAGTCCTAAATAATTCCTTTGTCAGATTTAAATGAACAGTAAATGGATCAATTTTTAAATTGTAAAAAAATTAAAAACAAAAAAATTGTTAGTTTCCTAAACTTCCATTTCATTTAATCCAGCATTTAAAAATAAGAAAAAAAAACAAAAACAAAAAAAACAAAAAAAACCAGATGTGAAATACCAAATAGAAACTAATTATGTCAAATGCTGATCCATGTGGTGAGTAAAACATATTACACCAGCTGAAGTGCACAGATGGGAACAGATTTCCCCTTTTGTGTACCAAGAACAACCCTTCTGGAGGTTCAGCATAAACATTTTTATTCCAAGCAGAGTCAGCCTAATCCAGAAAGAAATGTAATTTCAACTAAACAGCACTGGATTAAGCTGAATTAGTGCTAGTCCAGCCTGAAAAAAATGCTGTTAGATACCGCTTCCTAAAACGAGTTAGGTAGTGTGAGTTGATGGTTGGACTTGATGATCCTCGAGGTCTTTTCCAACCTTAATGATTCTATGATTCTAAGACCTGCCTTGCTCCTTCTTTATGCGCAAGCTTAAACTTCAGTAGGGAAGTAACAAAAGCACATGGATGGCAAGAGCGCTAAGCATTCACATGCAATGTGGATGCAATTTTGTATTTCAGGTCTGATCTCACTTCCCTCTCAGTCCAAGACTTTTGTACGGGCTTTTGTGAGATCCAGAAACCCCACAGGGACTCTGTGGGAGTAAGCCAGCCAGAGCCGGAGATGCAAACAAGCCGGCTGGGCTGGAACAACCACCTTCAAGCAGTTCTTGAGACAGAATCAAAACCAATAGGAAATGACTGACTCTTCAGAAGAACAACATCACCTCTAGGGGCTCTGACTTTTGGGTTGTTCCTGTCTGCTGCTATTGCACCTTTACACAGACCTGTGAGATGTCCACACCTACCAAATTTTTAATTCTTTCTGCATAGAAAGATATAAGGGCAGCTTTTACCTCCAGAGAGGGTGGGCATAGCCACAGCCTCACTACAAAGCACAGTGCAGAGCACCAGCCTGCCCTCCTGCAGCCTGGCAAGAGACCTTGCTGCTGCCTGACAGCAAGTTGGCATGGAGCCCTGGTCCCTCCACATCCACCTTGTTCTCGCCCCAGTGCCAGGCCAGAGCACATGATAAGTTTGCTCCCAGTATCTTCACAGAGCAGCCTTATGTGGAGTGAAGCAACTGTATAAAGCAGAGACAGAGGACAAACTCCATGGGGCACTATGGAGAACTGGTCAGGCAGATAAGTGTGGCCATCAGTGCCTCAGTTTCATTTACAAAAGGCAGGCAGGAAGGAAACACATATGGAATAAGGTCACTTTGCATAAATGTATACCCTTGCTTGAAACAATAACCATTACAACCATCAGAGAAGTTAATCAAAGACATGCAAGACACACTGGTTTTAGTCTCTCTACAAGAAGCCAAAGACATCAAATAGTTTGCACCGAGTATCAGGAAGGGGCTGGTAAGTGAAGCATAACCAGGGCTTGGCCATGAGGAGAGAGGGAGAAGCACAGAAATACAGCTCTCATGGCTGAGATTTCAGAACATGAGCATGAGCTTCAGTCCTTGTGAGACCAGCAGGTTCCCCAGGGGTTGTGTTTGGGCCCATGCTCACCCTAGGAATCACCACTGCACCAGGAGCAATGGGCAGGAGAGCAGCACAAAAAGCCTTCCCCAGACAGAGCTGAAGGGGACCGTGGCCAAACCACTACTTCCACTGTCAGTATTATCTCTGGAGCACACCAGGGAGAAATGATCACTAAGCAAGCTACAAGGTGCTATGAAGACAGTGAAAGGAAGCCTAAACCCCACATTCTTCCCTCTTTACTCCCTCCCCCCATTATTTTTTTTTTTGCCTCTGACAAAATACACAGTTTAACAGCTCCCTCAAAGAAGAAGCTCTTTTAAACCTATGAGGAAAATGCTGCTTATTAGCTATGTCTGTATTTTTTTGGTAGATATACATCTTGGGTGGTATTTGGTAGTCTGAGGGACAGCATCTACACCTCTTGATAAATACAATACCCATTAGGTTTCACCACCTTCTTTGATTGCAGCTGGATGTAGAACAAGAATCCCTTGCACTGAGTTGAAAGCTCAGGGGTAGTCACTGCATGGCTTGACTTGCATGCATCCTACACATAAAAATAAATACACACTGTGTATTTTAAGCATGTATTCAGAGTGTAAATACACACTGTTGTATACACGCTCTGTATTATATACACAGAGTGTACATAATAATACACTGTGCCTGTTATATACACAGAACAAAAGAAAACAGACTGAACCACAGCAAAACAAGTACTAGTAAATACCCTATTCCCTTCTGGAGCAATGCTTATAGCAACAAAAACTAAGAGCCTTTCACTCTTGCTTTTGCAGAGACAGAAGTAGCAGCTGGACAGTGCCTGGTGAAACTCACGACAGGGGGGATTTCCTAAGGGCTGGGAAGGCACAAAAATGAAATGGTAAGCTGTGCTTTTAAGTCTGGGGGTAGAGGGAATTTCGCCTAATTACCAATAGAAAACAATCTCAAGAGCAAACTATGACTACGTATACACAATTAACTTTGTCCACATGAGAACACAAGCAGGAACTATGGGTCTGGTGTTTGTGAATTAAGCCCCATCTCATTACAACCACTGAGAAACCTCATATCTACAGACAGGAGATACAATCTACACCAAGACCAGATGACAAAACAAGTAATCCAGCTTTGTATCCAAATTCGTTTCTAACCCATCCAGCTTTGTATCGAAATTCTGTTCGCAGATGAGGGAGCTGCGAAATAGGGCATTATATACTCTAAAGAAAAGGTATTTGATTTCTGCTCTAGCGTTCTAACAAAGCATTTGGCATTTCTCTCTCTCATTCTATTAGGGAGACTGCTCTTTGGATGGTTGCCTGCTTACTGTTTGCATCTCTAGCCAGAGGTAAATATACTTCCATATATTCCTAGATGTATATTAAAGTATTTATATGTTAATACACAAACAGTCAACTGAGAATCTTGGACCAAAATAAAACAAATATAGGCTTTGTTTTGAATGTATTTCATCACAGTCCAAAGTTTGCAAGCGTAGGTGATAACCTTCAGATAAACCTGTATGTCTGAAACAAGTGGTTTCAAGGTCAATGTGTTTCAGGCCCACAAAGCTCTAACTATGAAGTTTATCCAGCCCACATCCTTAAAAATACCCTACTATTTCCATAATGTTAAGGATTACTTGGAATCTCATCCTTTACAACCCCAAACTTTCTTGCATCTGTTTTTGTATTTAAACACATTAAGTTGCTGGGCTCGCTACAGGCGTAACCAGGTAAGTGAAAGGACTAGAGCCCAGCAGCAATCTCTCTCCCTGAATCTTTGCATGTGCTCTGAGAAGTTCTAAGAGAGATGGGTTTCTGACAATATGTAGATTACATGTGATCTTCCCTATGAGAGATATGGCAGTATGTGCCAGGGAGGAAGTTTTCTGCAAGATACAGAGGCAACTCGCTGTAATTTCTTTATCCGAGGCTTACATTCAGCAACATGAAGACCTCCATGTGTGGTTAAGACTCCTCCATTTGCCCAGAAGTGCCTCACCTTTACCAGGTGCTGCAGTGGCTCAGGAGGCTACACTTCATCTGGAACTAGTGTCTCTCTCTGTCTCCTGGAAGCACAACTGGCATTTTTATGGAAAACTTTTATCTCCACAGAGCAGTGTGAAAAGCTTATTGCCACTCAAGATGTGCTCTTTTGGTAGCTGAGTGCACTTCCAAGCACTAAGTGGCTAACTTTTAACTCTTTTTTTCCCCTTCCCTAAAATAAGGGAATTTGAATTCAGTATTTCTGAGCAAGCAACTGGGATTGCAAACAGCCCCCTACCCTCCGTAAAATACTTTTGCATGTAGGGAAGACATGAGCCTATAAGGACTCACTAAACATTGTCTTGTCAGGGTAATACATTTCAGTTTTCCTGCTTAACCGATTACTTCTATTAAACTATTTTTTTACTGTCAGAACTACACTAACATTACCAGAGAAAACTTGAGAGACACACTCAAGAGCTTTCCACTACCAGCCCCTTTTCAACAAGGCATAAACTCTAGATCGCCTACTGGCATCACAGATTTCTCTGGTGCAAGCAATATATAATTAATAAACAAATATGATTATCCTAGATCATCTTCAAGAAAGGAAAGAAGGAAGGAACAAAAAAGCCCAGTCTTTATGAGCTTCCCCACACCACACTTTGGATACTGAAGCAGCAGAGTTTTTTCATTGTAGGAACCTTACAGATTGGTTACATTGGTGCACTCAGCATTTGGACAGTATTTAAAATACACAACCAAAATAAAAATACACAAAATAAACTCATCTCACTTCACATTTGAATCTTATAACTGCAAATGAAAGCTATGTGTCAACACACATTTTTTTTCCAAGGAAGAGAGCTGCACCTTCCAGGCAGCTCAGATGAGCACTGCTCACCCTGCTTCCCATACCCCAGCAGCTGCTGCTGCTGCTGCCACCATCCGTACTGCTGGCTGCCGAGCTGCTTCAGGCCTGCTTCAGTCTTCTAGCCAGGAAGCTCCCTCCTTTCACACCTCCTGGTGCATCAATAGCCTATACAAGAAGCTTAAAACAGCACCACCAGTCTTCAGCATGACTTTACTCTTCTTCTCAAGGCTGGCTTATCATAATAGCACTTACCTGACTGGTAACCAGAAGTCTGTTCTTTCCATTTACATAAGACCTCAGGCAGCTATAGGCTCTGTTAAATAACTAGTTACAGCCAGATTTCAGTCACCTGTTCTTGTTACAGGTAATTTCAGCAAAGCCTCCTTTTCTGCTGCCTGCTGCCATGGTCTTCCCAGCTGAAAGCAGTGTAGGGCAGGGTGAGCTGAACTCCGTGGGTGTTTATAGAGTCATTGCAAGTGCTACAAAGTTTGTGCACTGTATCATGCAGGAAAGGAACTATTACGCTAGATACAGGTATGCTGGGCACCACTGTCCTTCATCTTCAGAAAAAGAATAAAGAGCCAAAAAGCAAATAGATGCACTTCTAAAACCACTATCATATTAGAAGTGACCACAATCAGGAGACAGGACCAACACTCTTTCTCCCTCTTTTGCTCATTAAGCAAATACTTATTACCCATTTTTCTGAATAGAGCTAAAAGTTTTATTGATTTCAAGATTATCTTTTCTTCATCCATGTGCAACAGCGTACACTGTAAGCACTCTTGCTCCTCATGGCATCCTGTAGACTGGACTCTTCCCACTAAAAAGCTCTTCTGGAGGCTCATTTCTTCCAGGGCTTACAGAACACCTGCAGCAGCCTGAGGCACGCTCATCTCCCCGCTGTGCCTAGCTAACCATGGTCAGCCACAACTGCAGCCCACTGTCAGAAGCGGCCTTGCCTCTGAGAGACTCTGCTGAGTGCAGCTTCACTGGTTCCTGGAGTCCAGACAGCTGAGGGACGGGTCTCAGGCTGCTTCCTGTTCTCCCTCAGCTGGCAGTGAGCCTTCTCCATGTGCTGGCCACAGCTGATGGCCCTGCCCAGGGATGTCACTAATTGCAGGGCTGAGGCATCTTCCTTGGGGAGTGTAGGGTCGGTCATATGTGCTGTGGTTGTAAGGGTACAGTACAGTGGAGGCTGAGTTTTATTATAAATAAAATAAGACCTTTGTTTGGACACTGTTGTAATTCAGGTTCCCCTTGAGAAGCAAAACCTGCTCAGCAGCTGATACAGTCTGAAAATAGATGAGCTCTCAATGCAGCAAGCGGAGTCTCCTTTCACTGATAGCCAGAATTAGCACTGGGGATATGTGTTTTTTCCAGCTAAAAGTTACATTGTTGGGGAAAAGCCGACTGGGATTTTCAGCTGAAAAATCTGAAAATTTAAGGAAAGCTGATGTTTGGTGATAGAGTTGTAATTCAAGACATTTGCTTGGCTCTTCAGTTTAGCTCTCTGAATTATACTTTTCCTTCTGCTTTTCTGTCTGTCTGGATGGACACCATGTGACACCAAACAAGCCTCAAAACAGACACTGATTAATATGCAGAGGCCGGTGCATGTAACAAGCTGAGCCCTGGCTTATGTCAGTGACTTCAAGGTGGAACTGGGACTCTCTTTGTTCTTTAGCCCAATATATGCACAGAGCTGATGCAGGCCTAGAACACAGGAATGACCACACTACGACCAAGAACATTTATTTCCATATTTAGTCTGATTACTTACCCCTTATGCTTCACAGAACTTTGTCCATGAAAACAGATTGAGTTGTTTCACAGTGAATTTTAGCTTTTCTTCCTGGCTCAATCGCAAACTCATGCTGCTTTTGTTCTGCTCTCCGGTGGGGACGAAATTTTCCCATCCAAATTAATTCATCTGCATTTTAATTCATAAAATTATTTCAGAAAACAAGTTTGGTCAAAGTGTTAATTTAAGCCCACATTCTGTGCTGAAAATATCGAGTTGTCTATGCTTGATATATCCATAGAAACCTTCTCCCATATGCCAGTCTTCTCATAGAAAGATTCTTCCCCACAATCTAGTAAGAGTTGTCCTGCATGATAGTGGCAGACTTCCCCATTTGTGCAAGTTTTAGTATGCTTTCAGATAACTTGGAAGAATTTATAAAAAAAATTAGTGTCAAAGTTATTAAATGAACAGTGGGTGTATAGGTGAGATGCATCTGGCCTCCTGCCCTGCTGGTCTGCCTGTCTGTTCACCAGCAGGCTACCCTCACCCTGGTACTTGCACGTGCTGGAATCGGTTGGTAAGGCTGGTAACATCTCTGCCCAGTGTCCAGGCCACTCCTACAAATTATCTGTCTCCTCGAGGCTCTGGAAAAGTTATTTAGCTAAAGTGGGAATTACAGACCTTTTTTTCTGGGGTACTAGGTACTACTAACTATACCAAAGAGTATGAGAGACCCAGGGACAAGTGTTAGCAAGAGCCTTGAGTGCACCCAGACAGACCAGAAGAAAAAAGCCCTGTTCTGTCAGATCCCCTGCAAGATGTGGTGGGGAAAGGGACATGGGGGCCTCTATCACGTTATTTACAAATCAGGAGCCATGACCTGAGAGGCAAACAATGGGAGATGGGGGAGACAAAACTCATCCAATACATTTCTCTTGCTGATATAACACCCTTTTCACACTTCTCCTTTTTTCAGCCAGACTTCCTACAAAAACAAAACTTGATCATGTCTGCTCATCTTCATTTCCCTGCATCCCCTTCTCCCCTTGTGACCTGAATGATCAATTAAAATCAAATCTGACGTCTGATCTGAAAGACTAAGATCCCCAGAAGCTGGAAGAAAAATCACCAACTGAGGAGATATGTTCAAGCAGCACCTGCACTGACCAAGCAAAGGCAACTTGCACATAGAATCTTAGAATCATAGAATTCTAGAATCATAGAATGGCTTGGAAAGGACCTTGGAGATCGTCAAGTTCCAACCCCCCTGCCATGGGCAGGGACACCCTCCACTGGACCAGGTTGCTCAAAGCCTCATCCAGCCTGGCCTTGAACACCTCCAGGGATGGGACATCCACAGCTTCTCTGGGCAACCTGTTCCAGTGCCTCACCACCCTCACAGTGAAAAATTTCTTCCTAATGTCTAGTCTAAATCTGACCTCTTTCAGCTTATACCCATAACCCCTTGTCCTGTCACTACACTCCCTGATAAAGAGTGCCTCCCCATCCCTCCTGTAGGTCCCCTTCAGGTACTGGAAGGCTGCTATTAAGTCTCCTCGGAGCCTCCTCTTCTCCAGGCTGAACAACCCCAACTCTCTCAGCCTGTCCTCATACAGGAGGTGCTCCAGCCCTCTGACCAATTTCGTGGCTCTCCTCTGGACTCTCTCCAACAGGTCCAGTTCTTTCTTATGTTGGGGGCCCCACAGCTGAACACAGTACTCCAGGTGGGGTCTCACGAGAGCAGAGTAGAGGGGGAGAATCCCCTCCTTCGACCTGCTGCTAATGCTTCTTTTGATGCAGCCCAGGAACGGTTGGCTTTCTGGGCTGCAAGCACAAGTTGCCAGCTCACACTGAGCTTCTCATCAACTAATACCCCCAAGTCCTTCTCCTCAGGGCTGCTCTCAAGCCATAGCAACATGTGTCCTGCTGCACATCTGTCTGGGCACTGAGCACCCAGGGCCCTCAGTCCAGGCATAGCACCTACTGCCTCCTGCCTGTGTGAGAGCAGGAGGACACAGGCAGAAAAAGGGGGTGTAAGAGAGGTGGTAACAGTACAAGGAAGCCAAATTATAGGAAACCTGGTGTCCCTAGCTCTGCTGGGCACTGAGAAATTTGTCTGGTTTTTATTCCAGGTCAACCAGAGACAACATGCCATGCATTTGCTGGAGAAACCGTAATTTTGCCATGCACCACTACTTCTCCTGGAGAGCTGATCCTTTCCAAATCAATGCTCTACTGGCAGATAGACTCTGTCTTAGTGCACTTTTTTCACAACGGGCAGGATTCACTGGATTCCCAGGACAAACATTACCATGGCAGAACCAGTCTTTTTTTGGACCAGGTGAAGCATGGCAACTTTTCCTTAAGGCTCTCCAATGTCCAGTTACAGGATGCAGCTGTATATACTTGCATCTACAAACAGTCTGGGGATCATCCCAACGAAACACAGAAATCTAAAATTAAACTCATTGTGTCAGGTAAGTATTTTTTTCATTCAGAGGGAGGGAGTTGAGGGCAGCATTTATTGCTGAGAAGCTATATATGGCCATCGATTGGGATGACTTCAATTTTTAAAGCAGTTTTACTCTGCTCCTCGCTTTTGGTGGAAGAATAAGAAGTGAGAAGGAAAAACTTCTGAAGGCAAGCTGCCTGCCTCTTCCCTCTCCCTTTGCAGAAGACATTAATGAATATTGTCTCCCCAACTTTTAAGTGTTTGGTTATTTATGTTTTTGTACTGTTCTGGATCCACTTTGTCCCAAAGGAACAGAAGAGTTTACTGCATTGTTTGCACTGGAGTCTGTGAAGGAGGATTAGGTTCATCTTTGGCAATGGGATCGAAAGTCCATGCTGTATACCCTTTCAGATGAAACACAGGCAGTTGCTAATTACCTTTTCCCTTGCGGCTGGTGGCAAGGCTAAACACATGCAACAAGAATTATTAGTTTTCTACCTTAGGAAAATGAGTGAGACCATAACACATAATTGAATAATGCCAAACAGCTGAGCTAATGTGTTTAAATTACCTGCAAGCATGGCCAGGAGAATGATGGAGCTTTGGGCTTGAGCAGCTGACTAACTGAAAAAGCAAATTTAAAAAAAAAAAAAAAGAGGGGGAGGGGATACAGATCAAAACAAATAATTTTTTTAAAGTGTCTTGCTTTAATATATCATCTGGAAACTTTCATTATGGTCAACCACACAGATTTCATTCAGCTTAAAACAGAAAAAAAGTTATTTTCAAGTAATATAAACCCTTTAATAGCTTTGTTCTAATGCACATCATTCTCAAGAGAAAAACATTTTTTTAAGTGCAAAGTGAAATGTCCAGAAAACTTGGAATAAAACTGTTTTGCAGTTTTCAAAATGAAAAAAAAAAAAAAAAGGTTTTGCAAATGCAGAATCAAAATCATCAATGCAGATGATGCAGAATCAATGCATCATCTCATTTTTGGGAGCAGTAAAGTATCTTTGTTTTAGTTCTGTGAGCATATGTAAACTTTCAATTTGTTTGACAAATGTATTCTTTCTCAGAAAAAAAAACCCACTAACCTTTAGGTCAATTATCAGTACCCTTTTTCTGTTCTAGGCTTAAAGAAATAACTTTGATTATTCTGGATTTTTTTCCAGCTCCATCTAGCACTGAGGAGGCACCGTCCCCTTCTGGTAAGGCAACACTGCTTAACCTGCTAAGTGGCTAAGTGATTAACTACTGCTTTAATTTGAATTTGCAAGATTGGTAAAATGTTCTGAATAGAGAAAGTCCAATAGACTTATGGTACTTGTTCTCTCTTGCTAAGTCTAGCAAAATATAGCTGTCCCAGACAGGGAAAAATATCTCCACCCCTAAGGCAGACCTAGACCGCAGAAAGAAGAATACTGCACTGCAAGCAGTCACTAGTCCATAAAGCTACTCACCATTATGGGCATTATAAAAATCAATAAAAAACCAAGTTACATGGAAGCCATTTGATTCCAGGAGTTAAGGCCTTTGTAAATTATCTTGGTATGAATGAACTGCCAGATCAAGAGATTAGGGACATACTTTTGGGTAAATAAGGTAATAAATATTCTAAAAATATCTCATTAGTGATTCCACATAAGCTCTTCTGGGAAAATTAAAGCAGATCTCATCCAAAGGCAATTCTGAAGTACAGTGCAGATGCTAATGTCTAGGTTTAAACATTACAGAGAAGTAACTACATTAGGGTCATTTGTAAACACTTCCTGAGCGAATGCAATACAGAAGGGCTGTCCAGCTCTGACATGCCACCATCGGTAAATTCTCCTGTAAAAACCCTGCTTGTAAGCTAAATTATTCTTACTAGCTCTATATAAAACCTGTAACATTTTGTCATATAAATATCAATTTGTATTTTACTCAGTGTAGCTGAAAGATACATTCCATTGCATAGCAATGATTATATTACAGCTAACAATAAATTCAGAAACAATATGATGTTAGAGCCAGATTAAGCAGCAATAAACTCCAACAGAAACTAAGGAAGAGCAATGTTCTAGTGTTTTATCTCATGACCACAGAGAAAAAATCAGGTCTGTACTTCATGAGCAATAAACAACTTGAAAAATTACGGGAAATATCCTCTTTAGACCTAAGGTAGCTCCTCTAGCTGGCTTAAAGGTCTTTAAAATACATGAAGTTAAATCCAATACAGTATCACATGCCTTGAGTGACACCGCACCACATTATTATAACACTATAAAAGCAAACACAACAGGAGCTAGAATATCTCTAGCTATTACCTTCCACAAGAAATAAGAAATTATCAAGGTCTAAACTTTTTAATGCAGTAGCAATGGAAGTTTCTCAAAACCAAAAGGTAAGTAGGCTGTATTTAAAGGACACAGTTGTACATATGTTTGACTCAGCTGAAAACTTTCTGACAACTACTTTTGCCTGATGTAAACTATTTCTTATCATGAAAAAGTACTGTCACTGAAAAGAAAAAAAAAAAGTGACTGGGACAAGGTGGAGTGTTTCAACTTTGCTATAGGAGAACAAACAGAATCACACACTTCAGACACCTGAAGGTTCTGGTACTGCTGGATTTTGGGGAGCTTGGGGATGAAGGAAAGAACAAAAGCCTACTTTTTGAAACATATTTTTTTGCAAAAAGGAAAATAGATTTCCTGTTGTCAACTTATTTTAAAGAAAATTATCAGCCGCAGCTCCCTTTTTCTTTATTTTCAGTAATTTCTTAAGAAAGGAAGAGAATCTGTTTTGTATTAGTTGTTATTTTGGAAGGAACTTAGAATAAGTTAAACGACCTGCTGAGAACAAAGACACTGTGTGCAGAAATAGTTCTCATACTTTGCAGTCATCATAACCAGATCAACAGATATTTAGTATTTTTATATAAAACAGAAACAGTTTTGATCTGTTTCACTTGTGCTTAATTTCTGTTTGTTGATTTGCTGGATTGATTATTTTTCATGACTACGTTAAAGAGCCTAATTTTACTGTCACTCTGGGTTTCTTGCAAGGCTCCTTCTGGGTCAATCAAAACTTGTTTTAAGTTATTTTTCTGGGAAAAATGAAACCATCTGTGTCCTAGACTTTTAAATACTTATTACCATTATTTACAGACTCTTAATCTCAATGCCTACCTCAGGCCCCACCTAGGTAGAACGATAATGTATTTTTCACTTTTTTAGTTGTTGTTCTATTGGTATTTTAAACAAGTATTCTCAGTCATCCAGAAAATGAAGTTATATTCATTCTTACCGAGTGTCTGTCCCTTTTCTATGAAGGAGGAAAAATTATTTGTCACACTACCTTGAGACTGGTTTTTCTGGATGCTACACACACACACAAAAAAAAAGGAAAATTTTGAAAATGAGTAAAAATCCACGATTTTACAAACAATTTTCCATCAATGCATTAATGTAAAAGATACCACACAAAATTCAAATACACTTCTTGTCAAGCCATCAGTTACATGCTGACTTTCTTTTTTTTTCATTTTTCAGGACACAGTCAGATTTCCTTCAGAAGCTCTGCTGATGTGCCATGTCTGGCTACGCTTCCCCTCTCTTTCTACCTCCTGGTCACACTAGGGGTTTGGTACTTGTAACTGGGGAAGCTGACCTTCTCTTTGGGAAGTTCTCACCAGAGGACCTTGCTGGGCAGAACAGCTCTGTAGGGTTACCATGACAACTGTTCCAGAGCCATGTGAAAGAAACACCAATAGCTCGAAGCACCAGGTGTTTATGGCCTGCATTTTGGTGTTCCACAAAACCAACTCAGCAAAACTCATAGGTGGCAAGTCTGCTTTTCCATTTGTTTCTTGAAGCCCAGTTTTAGTGCTGCTGGTATGAACATTTTATTTTGGATTTTACTTTAATGACAGGCCAGCACCCACCTCACTACACCCTCCTTTTAGGTAGCTGCAGAGAGTGACAAGGTCTCTTCTCAACCTCCTCTTCTCCAGACTAAACAACCCCAGTTCCCTCAGCCGCTCCTCATAAGACCTGTGCTCCAGACCCTTCACCAGCTCTTCTCTGGACCTGCTCCAGCACCTCAATGTCCTTCTTGTGGTGACGGGCCCAAAACTGAACACAGGATTCAAGGTGCGGCCTCTCCAGTGCCGAGTACAGGGGCACAATCACTTCCCTAGTCCTGCTGGCCACACTATTGCTGATGCAGGCCAGGATGCCGTTGGCCTTCTTGGCCACCTGGGCACACTGCTGGCTCATGTTCAGCCGACTGTTGACCAACACCCCCAGGTCCCTCTCTGCTGGGCAGCTTTCCAGCCACTCTCCCCCAAGCGTTGCAGGGGGTTGTTGTGACCAAAGTGCAGGACCCAGCACTTGGCTTTATTGAGCCTCATACAATTGGCCTCAGCCCATCAGTTTCCTTCCATGAAGGAAATCCAGATGAAAAATGAATGGACAAGTTCTTCTCAATATGAGGACCTGCATTATTTATGGTTACCTGGTACGCTATTCTGACTCTCACTGTTCAAGCAGCGATTACTGCTGGATATGGGGGAGCTGAACAACCTGGAAGTCCCGGCAGGAGCTACGCCAGCTTGTTTGGCTTTGCCACCTCTTACTGACACTTGTAAGTCAGCAGCCCTGCTTGCTCACAGACTTCTCAGAAAGCTGTAGCGCCCATCCAGCTCTCTTTAGTCAGCAGTGAAGTACAACTCTTGCCAGATCCACCTTCCCTTATGCCAGAACCAGCCACCAGATAGTGCAGAAGCCAGCCCAGCCCAGCCTGCCTGGAAAGCCAGGGCTGAGCAGCTGGCTGGCACGGCCCCTCAGGCAGCCCCAGTGGTCAGGGGCAGCCCCAGCGGACAAGGGTCATTCCCAAAGCCCAAGCTGCTGAACAAAGCTCCGCCACCAGGAAGGCTTCTTTTAAAAACAAACATAAACCATAACATCTCAGAAAAGAACCTTTTTGCATTTACGGAATTCCATTAGACTCGTTGGCAAAGCTCCCACTAATTGCAGCATGGTGCCAGAATTTTACTCTTGCTATTTTAAGTCAGAAGCAAATAATGAACAGGCTGCCCAGGGAAGTGGTGGAATCACCATCCCTGGAGGTGTTCAAGAAATGTGTAGATGTGGTGCTTAGGGACATGGTTTAGTGGGTTAGGTGGTGTGGGCTGACGGTTGGACTTGATGGTGCTTGAGGTCTTTTCCAACCTTAATGATTCTACGATTCTATGACAGGATAAAAGACTCACAAAACTACAAGGTCACATTATAATTGACCCTAGTGAGATCTTTTGCCTAAAATCTCATCTGCTGTCCTTCCAGAGAATTGAAAGGAGAAGAAGGGGTAATTGCCCTCTGTGACAGAGAAAAACTGGAAGTAGGAAGACGCTCGTGTTTTGTGAAACATAAGGATGGAAGCCTTGTGAAACCTGAGCCTGTGGAACTTTAACTTCTATTTTTACTCTTAAGCGTCACGGGCTATCAGTAACTTTTTTTCCACAAGAAATGTAGCATTTCTTCAGCGGAAGGGTGAAGCTGACCAAGAAAGATGATGTGAGTTCATAAAACATCAACATAGAGGAAGGAAGTGATGTATTATTACAAAATCCCCTTCTAAATAAGACAAAATCTTTAGAAGGCTGAATTCAGTATTTTCTCTTTTTGTCATAAAACACAGCAAGAGAAATATGATCATCACACAAAAGCTAGATTTTTAAGCTAGAACTGTGTGATAAGAAATTGTTACTGTGACAATGTTACTTCTTTAAAAATGGTACCTTTGGAGAAAAAAAAAGAATTAGAAACTAGTTAGAATAATTGTAACTGATACCTATGCAAATTAAATGGGTTTAGTTCTGGAAATGTTCAATTCAGGTAGCATGGTGTCCTGTGTAAAATTAAGATGGAACGGATCCTGTATACCAACAATACCAAGAAAGTGCAGAAGTTCTGTTTCAGGCCAGAGCTGCTGCAACTGCACTGTTATAGAACTGAGAAACGTCTGGAGAACTACTCACCCGGGCTGGTGAACAGCAGTGACTGCAATGCTCTCTTTCTGGCTCCGCCCTCAAGTAGAGGGAAGTGACTCATAAGGAGGCACATAAAGTCGTTTTGATTTGGAACACTTCCATCTCTTTCCAAAGGAAAGACAGGATTGTTTTTGCAAGGAAGGGAATAGAATAAAACAGAGCTTAAAATGGTATCCATTGTGGTAAAGGAGCTAGTTACTTTTGACTTTCTTAACAAAGGGTCCTTTCCCCACGGCGGGGAAGAGACAAAACCCCATGCACAGCCTGTGCTGCTGCTGCAGTGAAGCTCAGTTGGTACTTAGGCTTCCCCAGGTACAGAGCAGCTTAGCGTTAACAGCTGGGGTCCCACTTCATAGAAAGATTTGAATATAAGAATTGTACATACTGTGACTGTCATTTTGTGTCCTACGCTCCAAATGTTTGTCTCAGATTCCATGTATTTTTCAGAAACTGATTAAAAATAAAAACCTAACCCCCCCCCCCAAAAAAAAAAAAACAAACCCTGATGAGAATAATTGCTTGGTCTCTTAAGAGTTCTTTATTTGTATTCCAATTGTTCCTACAGTTAGCTAGGCTTCCTGTGCAATCAGAAAGTCCAAGACGTGGCATCCGTACAAGTCTGTTGGTCCCAAAAGTCTGAAATGCTTGCCCTCATCTCAAGGACTGTATGACTTCCAAAATCTAATGGCCACTTAAGTAGCCCTCCACTTTTCAACAGGTGTAGAGGCACAGGAACAACACGAGCACCTCCACTCACAAATGCAAAAGATTGTGACTATACAGCTGCATTTCTTGGGCAAGCAAAGGAATGCAATAAATACCTTTATGTGGGCATGCAAGGCTCGAAGAGAGCCTCACTGCTGCAGAAAAGGACAGCCCAGTCACGTTTAAGAGCAGGCACTGTGCCGGCTGATGCCTATGTGGAATGCCCAATTCCCTCAGTCAACTGTCTCTCTCACCCTCGGAAGTGATTCTCCCTGCCTGTGCAAACCAGCATGAATCCTGGTAAGCACATAAGCAGATGAAGGTAGGAGGAATGAAGGGTGAGGGCCAGAAGACTGGATGACCTCTAAATGTTGCTTACAAACCTACTTTTTTATGACTCAGATTAGCAGCAGCACTTGGGATGTTTAAATGTCCCTGTTTGTTATATTTTTCCCAAAGCTGTAGTTAATGCCATTCCCAGTAGTTATATATGACTGCCATTCTGATTTCCTGGGAGACTGCAAGCAAAGGTTTGAATGACTAGCAGACCTTGATTTGTCCTTCTTTGCCTCGGTGATGACACAGCAAGCATCTGTCTTGAAGTTCACTCAATGTGCAGACCATGAGCAGTGCATACTTGCATTTTCCAGAGTTTCATCATGAATGAGAGGGATAGTTTTGAAAACAAAGGAGCACAAAAACAATTCACACTTTTAACAGGAGTAGTCTCCACTTCTCTCATTTGTAGTACCTTGGTGGCCCACACCTATGTATTTCACATGGCAAGAGCATAGGCTGATAATCTGCTACATTAAATAAGTTCTTTAGAGATCCTTGTACATTATTCTTGCAGAAGAATGTCTGTAAAACCAAGTTGAATTTTTCATTTTTGACAGTGACACTGGTAAGAGACAAAAAGGAGTCAGTTTGTAGCATCTTGTAGTTTATCTAAGTTTACAGTGAGGTCAGTTTAATTGGTTAATGCTTTTTGCTGAGCTCCCTTCAGTTCCAAACGATGTGGGAGAAATGGCCCACATAGATCATCAGCAAGCGAATGTAATACATTTGATGCAGAATTTTCACCGTTATTTCAGCTAAGACTGAGAGCAGTCATTCACATAGCATGATACTCAGCACTTGAACAAAGGGTAATGAAAAATACTGAAAATAAGCACGGAAGGTGATTCTTTTAAAATATGCAATAGGAAATCATGTTGCTATAGGAAATGAAATTGCAACTTCTGTTTCAGCTTCTGGGATTGTCCAAGTTCAGTCCCTTCTCTTCCCCTCTCTACCTCTTTCCACAGAGATTCTGACCACCACTGAAATCACCTTGGAAAACATAACCAAATGTCAGTTGCTTAATTCTGCTGAGGGCTAAGGCTGACCCATATAAGGAACCTTCCCCTCAGCCATTACAAGCCACGGGAAGGAGAAAGAAAAACATCTCAAACAAAAGACCTAGAATGCAGGCAACTCTCAGTTATTTGCAGATGGAGGATAATCTAAGCTCCCACTCTGAAAAAATAAAAAAACTATGTATGTATACACATACATGTAAGATATTGCTAGCTTGCAAACACACAGACCCTTGAAGAAACAGTGTGTTTCCTTTCAGAAGTATTTCCTGGCCTGATAAAAGTCCCTCCCTACAAACCTTGGTTTTAGGTCACTGTGGCTATAACAGCATTATTAATAATAAGAAAAAACCAAACACAAACATCAAAAAGACCAAAAAGCAAAAATAAAACTCCAAAAACCACCACCAACAAAAAAACCCCACTGTGTACTTTTATGACTTTATACTACACTTTTCCTCATTTTTCAAAATTATATCACAGGCAGGCTTTAGAGCTTAATGGAAGTATATTTGATATTATACTTTCAGGTGGATAAATAAGTCATTGTGTTGAAGAAATGAGTCTTCACAAGACAGTGGGACAAAGGCATTAATTATGATAGAATTCGATTTCCTATTTATTTTTGTTAAACAAGTAGGAAGCAGTATTTATTTGATTCCCTGTATGCGTGCAAAATGTCAACATAACAATGCCATACAGAAAGCAACAGCTGGAATATTGTGCCTGGATAAGTGAAAACCTGCACAGAACATTGTTCACAAAGTGCTCCCTGCTGGCATCTTGTTCATAAGAAACATGTCTATATCGAAGCCACAAACCGAAGAGTAAAAACAGAAAGTGCATCTCAATTCCTACTCTCATGTCGGCTTTTAGAACAAAAAACCACCACTGTCAAATTTATGAACATTGCAACAACCTGCAGAGAAACATTTCATAAAATGTTTTTTGTGTATAAGCATCCATGAGGGCAAAATGGGGCAGGCAGAGACACAACTGAGAGGTAACAATTCCTCTCCACACCCCACAAGTTAACCCCATCGCATCAGCAGAACAACACCACAAGCAGGAGGGACATTTATTACCACTCCCTTTCAGCAGGCCAAAGTTCTTAAACGCTGTCTGAAGATGAAAAAATGGCAGGATCCATAAGCCAGATGTTGCATGCCTCCTTGTGGAGGCTTGAAGAATACACATTCTTTCACTTCTTATTTCTGATAGTGTGTAACAAAGCATATGAATCATAAACTTCTATCCACTTGGCTGAAACTAGCAAACCCTGCAGCAGCTCCAAGCAGCCCTACAGCAGGAAAGGAAAAACCCAACTTGGCAGACAAATGTCTCTAGTAATATCTAAATGCATATGGAATTTCCCTCCATATTTACACTGGCTGAAAGCCAAGACAACAACCTTATATCTTCCATGAAAGTTAAACCATCTTCTATTAACAAAAAGCCTTAAAAAAAAAGTGTGTATCAAAGGTTTGTACTCTGCACATTACTTTGAAATTAGGGAGAACTAAAAAAATGAAAGGCAACTCTGGTGCATGATACTTTCTCACAAAACATCACAAACACAAACTCACAAACAATGATAGAAAAAACAAGGTAAACAGATGCTCTAAAATGTGATTATTTCTGAAAATAAAATTTTATCTTTGATTTATCCAGGGCACATTTGTTGGTCCTGTCCCCACCAAATGTCCAAGCTTACAGCACTGACAACACTGTATGGGTAGATCGCTTTTTGTAGCTACTATGAAAAATGTTTCAGGCACTGAGGAGGAGCTGGTTCCTTAAGTACACTTGGTACAACTCAGAGCCCTAGCCCTCAGTCACTGTTACAGAGACAATATTCTAAAACGATAATTTTAGAATATTGCTGTTATTTAGCAGATGAGATTTCATGTCAAATTAGGTGAGCTTTCAATTTGTATACGTAATTGTAAGCATGTGCTACTATGATAATCCACCCTGGAAGTCACCAATTCAGGGATGAAAACGAGCAACATCACATCTGCTTAGAAAGTTATAGAGCGGATTCTGAGCAGTTTTCATTATTTGGGTGTCTGGATTCAAGGAAGAACGTCAGAGAACTGTAAAAAGACACACCATCTGGATGATATACCAAACAATCTGCAACAGCTGGTCACTTCATGATAATAGAAATTTCTTCAAAAAATCACCTTTTACCTCAGGACACCTGAATCTAAGATTCAGAATCTAAGAAAGCTTTACTCCATCACAGCTACCCTTAACAGGATCTGCAGATATGAGAAACCCAAATATGTACGCACAACCCCGCTTAGTGAGGGGACCTAATGGAAAGATTTAATTCACAGTTCCTGATGGGAAGAGTTGAGCTCAATTTAGATGACTCTTCCAGCAGAGGAAGGTACTGTTAACACAGGCAGCAGCCATTCTCCCTCTGCTCCAGGGATTTCAATACCATCTCTGTTTTGTTATACTTTGTTAACAAATTTCTTTTAAAATTCCTGCAGATGTAGGAAAGACACACATTTTAAAATGTCGTTACTTTTTATAGGAACAATGACCTCCCATACTCTGCTAAGACTCTGTGTATAAAATTGATATTAAAAACATACACTTACATACAAGCAAAGGTTATAAAGTATTTGCATTGAATTACACAGTGGGAGCATTTTAAATTCTGTTTCTTAACAACTCGATACCGAAAATATCATTAAGAATTTGATGCACAAGCAAAAAAGTTTCAGAATATGTCCAAAATCCACTTTATGAACCATGCCCGCTACCATGGTGACTTGGTTTCTGTGTATGATTTCTTTGTAACCACATTGGAGTTGGCAATCTGAACAAGACGTCTCTATTAAATCCCCCAAGAAAACAGTGCCACCTTTGAAGTACAAATTCAGATCTTCCAAATCCAAATGTGGTATTTTTAATGACAAAAAATTAATCACACAATATGTGGCCCCAGAAGCAAAAAAGCTTATTCCATGAACACTCACTGAGAAAGCTGAGCATGCCCACCACTCATACTCAAGCTTCATTCCTCCTCCTTCTTCCCCCCAACAAAAAATGTCACTCCCCATCTCTAGCAAGTCTTCAGCCACAGACAGTATTTACCACACTCCAACCCAATCTAAGGCTTGTAGATTTCATTTATGAAGCACACAGTTCTCCCTTAAAAGTATGGGTTCTCCTCAGTGTGTCTGTCATGTAAAAGGAACTTTAATACAAAGTAAGGGGTGTCATTTTGCTTGTTTGTTTTAGTATGAGAAGCGTTGCTTC
>NW_010122885.1:68558-75144 GCF_000699245.1 Pterocles gutturalis
ATAACTTGGAAGGGGGAAGGAAATTCTGCTGGATTTTGTATCAGAAAAATGTCTCAAAGATGCAAAGAGAACTGAAAAGCAGAAAAACTGCTAGAATGTATCAAACAGTGTAAATTATCAAAGGCAACTGTCAAACAAATACAAAAGGACAAAGATGAGATAAAGGCAGAAATTAATTTATTTATACATCATTATTCCAGACATTCAATAATGTTTCTTTGGAGAAAGCTTTATTACCCTAAAGCAGGGAAAGCGAGGATAATTTGAGATTGTTTTTTCCATCCACTACTAGTCATGCAACCGCTTTAATACGGATATTATCCTTAAAAATTGTGCATCACATCAGCGGATATTTTCTCCTTCATTTCAAGACCCTTTAAGCAATATTGGGCCAATGGATGAATTTTTCAAAGTGCTAGCGTTGTGGCAGTTAAGATGTATCCTGCTGCTGATTGATATTCAGAATGGCTCCTTTGTGAAAACAAGATTCTTTGAAATGGAAAACCAAAACATTAATCTTTTAATTAACACCAAGCTAAATTAAGATGTGGAAGATCTCTATTCCCTTGACAGCTGATCCCAGCTTTTAATTCACAGATACAGGCCTGAGCACATAAACCTTGAATCACGCACTAAATTCACTTTACTCCCATTCCTCATCCAGTAGATGTACCGCTACTGCATCTGCTGTGTCCCTGCAACGCATCTGCTGTCAGCTTCTGAAAGGGCCTTCAGTCTTTTTGCCCCCACAGAAATAAATGATTTGACACTGGTGCATCAGGAGGATTGGTTTCAGAATGCATTTATACAACTCTCTCCAGCTGAAAAAGCTCAAGAAAATGCTCAGTGTCTCAGGCCATACTCCTTGTACTCCGTAAGTCCTTCTGCAGGCCCTTCTCTCAGAAAGGGCATGGAAAACCCTGCAGCTGGGAATCAATCAGCTTCATACCAGCATTCACTAGAGCGTGAACAGGACAAGCAGGTGAAAATGTTTCCATTGGTCCATATTGTATTTGATAATACACCCTAAATTTAAACATTTCTGATTTTTATTTGCCAGTTAATTTTAGCACATTCTTTACCATGGCCCCAATGCCATCAAAGATCTTATGTAATTCTGTTTCACACATAAATGCTGGGGTAGTCACCACCTTGTTTTTTGTATCCACATGAGCTTCGTAAAAGGGAGTTAAGGAAAACACAGCCTAGGTTCACTTCAAGATGCTGTCTGCAAAATAAACCATCACTGACAAAACCTCACAACTCCACTATTCTATTAAAAACACCTCCAAATATATTATACCACCCATCTGTAAAGACATCTGCAACCTGTAATCCAAGATTCTAGAACCTACTTTTGTCAGAAATACAAACACTGCAAGAGCAATCTGTGGGAATGCTCCGAAACACAAGAGAACCAACAAAATTTACTGACTGTAATAAAATGTCTCTGAGTACAGTTTGATTATAGTATTAGCCTTCAGGAAAATAAAATAATCTCAAAGAGAACTGACCAGTTGTAACTCATGCCAGTTTTACATGCAAATTCAGTTGGCATTTACTGCATTATTGGGTGTCCAAGGGAGTTCTATGGCAACGACTGAGAACAACTTCTAACTACACAGCTGTGTACAGAAGACCATGTTTCTAATCATGCACTGTATCACATGCTATCTGCTACACACTGTGTATTCCCACTAAACTGTAAGTGCAAAAGCACAGATCCTGCATGTATTCATTAGTTTAAGGACACATTACTAAACCGTCAACATGGAAATTAACAGGAAAGGATATAGTTACTTCTTTCACACAATGCTTTGCTCCCAGTTCTTTAATGGCTCCTGCCGTTCCAGCATAAGGCCACTTGCCACCTTCCTCTTCTTCATGGCCCACAGTTACTTCAGCACCAGAGAGAACCTTTGCTGCCAACACTGGTGAAATGCAGCAAAGACTGCAACAAAATGAATTATAAGAGTGATTCTACAACAGCACTCTATTTCCAGACTTGGTCATAATGGAAAAGATTCAAATGGACACGGTCTTACAAATCTGAAAGACATCACAAGGCAACTTCCACTCAGCATTTTCTTAGCTTCTTCTTTGTCAAACACCTACACGCATACGCATCTTGAAAAAGACATTTAAAAAAATAAGCTACTGCTGATAAAAAATGGAACACGCTTTTTCTGGTTTCAACAATAACAGCCGCACATTTCAACAAAACGTACGTTGTCTCCATGCCCCCGTACTATCACACGAATACCCCTCCAACTAACATACGTACCCAATAGGTTTGCCTGCTTTGTGGAAGTCTTTCAAGACACGCTCAACTTCTGTATTCACCTTGCAATCTTTCCCATCAACAGCAAACGTAGATCTGCCACAACAAGAAACTTTATACATACCTCAGTATACACTCACAAATACACTTAAAAGCCTGTCTGCCCTGAGACTGGCTCTCAAGGGTCATCACAAATTTAATAGCTTCTAAAAGGTGGCTGAAAAAGCCTGGAGTTGATCATCAATGCTTTAACCAAAATGACTCACTTCTAAGGCTTTAGTATGTCAGAAAGTTCCTTACTTGATATAAACATCTAGAAATAAGAACTACCAAAATGAGCTCTCTAGGATCATTGAGAAGTGGAACAATAACATTTTCAAAGAAGAAAAACACCTAAGAAAAGGGAGATAACGTTGTGTCTCAAAGCCATCAAAATGGAAAGTCAATAACAAGATAAGGAGTATTCCACATGGCTAACACTTTTTTCCGTCCTCTTTTTTTTGAGCTAGCTGTTGTTTTATCATTACTAATGCAAGAGGGGACTTTTTGGTAGGCAGACATGAAGAAACTCAATAATAACACTACGAACATCTGAAACTATTGAAGTTTTATCTTCACTTCCCTCAGTCAGGCCCAACAAGAATCACCACGAGGGTGGGGGAAAAAGGACTTCTTGTGCATTATCTAAACTCCAGAACTCTCGACAACATTGTTCGGAAAATTTAAAACGCGACAATGCCAATACAATAAGAATTAGGACTGGAAACCATCACAAACAGCACAACTTAACTCCAACATGTTGAAAGTTTTCCTTATGAAGTAGTGGTAACACATGTAGTAAGGCCATTCACTGCTTCCCGATTTTATTGTGAGAATCAGTTGATGATGAATAGTTAGTTGATCATGACTATTTAGTTGTGGAGTTTAATGCTTAGCTGCCACTCACAAGTTTTTAGCAGCTCCAAATCCACCAGGGAATATCACAGCATCATGGTCTGCTGTAGTAAGCTTAGCCAGGCTTGCAATTTTACCACGAGCAATCCTTGCCGATTCCACTAAAACATTCCTTGAAGAACCAAAAATAAAACAATGAGATTAATTAACCGTTTCTGCACAGAAGAGCATAAAGAAAATTTTGGCAGAGGAAGGGGAGGAAGGGAAGAAGAAAGAAGAACAGCAGCACTTAATAACTGAAGGCATTGATGCTTCTGAAATACTACTACTAGGAAACATAGGCATTAACAGACTGTATATAATCAACTCCAGAAAATTAATTTAATATTTTCTCTCCAATCAAAATACTAGGTAGCATAAAGCTACTAAAGCCAGTCAGCAAAATGCTGCAAGTGCACTTACATGCTGCTATGTCTGAAGAATGCCTAAGGGAATGAGGCTCAGCAGTCATGGAAAACACATTAAACACAGACTTTACCTTGACTCAGCTTCAGCTGGTTGCCCTTTACTGTGGTCAACAACATGCATCTGAGGAACATCCGGAGCATACATCTGAACCTCAGCTCCTCCACGACTAAGGTGTACCAGTATGCTACAAAAACAAGAGACAAAATGCGATGAAAACCTTATAAGAGAGGCTTTATCTGGCCCCTAAATCTTGCTAAAAATATTCCGCCACCTGATTTTGAAAGAAGAGGAAAAATACACATCCTACCAAAGCACACTGAGCACACGGCAGCAAAATTCCTGTATGTAACACCAAAGTGCAAAGCAGAACAGAAAGCCTGTTTGGAGGCAGGGTCAGGTAAGCTAAAGACAAGTCACTTTGTTCAGTGCTCTTACGCAGGCAACCAGGAACAATAAAAACTTCCTTTTGCATTGCAAGGCCCCAGATGTTATAGAAGAGTCCTACAATTAACGTACCTATATCTTAATTTAATCTAGGTCTAGGTACATCTCTTAGCAATTAACACTAAGAGTTAATAATTCAACTTGAGTATTAAGAATTCTAGTGTTAGATTTAGCTCCAGGAACAGAAACTCAAAGTGATTATGAAATGAAGTCTTTACTTAACTCTCTTGAGATTGATTCTGGAACTCTGAATTTGTGTTTCTGAATGAAAGACAGTCTCTCTCAAACTCACTGCTCTGGCGTCACATGCACTGTGCTGCATGTTTGGACAATCACTGAGTACTGCAAGAATGCAGCCTGAGCTCCCAGTTACGCTGTGCAAAAACTGTGAAGCTTCATCATACATCTCTCAGGGCAAGTTTGATGGCCAGAGAGAGCAAAACTGAATTCAACAGACAGCTGTAACATAAAGGAGACTTTTTTGGAGCATAAAGCAACTTACGCTGAGGCCTCATGGATTTCTGTGCCATCGTAGACACCACAACCAGACAGGACCTTCAGTAAGAAAACCAAGAGAGTATTTTAGATGATACAAAGCTTCCTACAGGATCTTTCACTAGTCTCGGAAGATGTTTAAAAAAAAAACCACAACAACAAACCTCCCTCCACCCCGCAAGAAAACCAACTTAGCAGCAAGCTCTTTCCTAAGTCACTCAGCATCATTATATTAGCACTGGTGTTGCCATTTGACAACTGCAGAACTGACATTTCCTATTTATAGCCACCCATCCCAGGTCTCGGAAATAACTCATTTATTTATTGGCTTGCGCATTTATTCCTCAGATAATAAACTGCCATGACATCCTTAGGTATGTTTTTATTGTGCATGCAATGAGTTATTCTGAGTGTCATACATCTGTTTATGAAGGGCCTATATCCATATAAAATACCTTCTCATCCAGACACGCATCAAACAGAAGTGGAATAGAAGTGCACTTCAAGGTGGCACTTAGAATAAACTATTTTACCTGGTGCTGTATTTTGTCTGAGGATCTGCATCAGAGATCAACAGCTAAATCACTTCAAATCCCATTATGCTATATTAACCATACTTTTCCTTATAGCTATGATAATAATACTTTCAGTTTGTTTATACACACTGGAGAACAGAAAGGACAAAGCAATTAGCTATCCTTGTGTGGGTGGAGAGAGTCTTTCACAAAGCAGAAGAAAGGAGAAAAAACATTTTAAAAAAACACAGAAAAAAACAACAAAATAAAACCCAAAAATCCAAAGGATTGCCTAGCTCCTGAAAGTACATATATGAACTCTTATGGGGTTTTTTTTGTTTGCTTGTTTGTTTTGAAAGAAAAAAATCCAGTTAAAGAGAGTTCATTTATTAACTTTACTTCCTTCCCTCCTGGTTTTATCTCAGTTTTTAGAAGCTTGAGAGTTTTTAATCACAGACACATAAACAGAAACCCACAACTGAAACTGTCCTAGTTAGAAAAATTGGACTCAAGGGGCTTTCACACCATAACACCCAGTCCTCTGTTCTCACAGGTGTGACATCCTACCATCACTTCACCAAATGCATAAGATCCAACAATGTTCTTCTGTCCGTGTCAAACCTAACCACAGTTTTGCTGCCCTGATACTTAACAGCTGCCTGCTACTTTACAACTTTTTATCTTTCATTTAATTTAGACTGAATAAACATACAATCAACTGTGCTAAAGTTATCTTCTGTAAGCAATGCTTTTTATATGTTTTTGAAACTCACTGAAACCAAAGTACTAAAACAGTAGCCTCTTCTGTTATTTCAGTACCTGCTTAGTGACAAATGTGTCTTCTACTATAGTCGGAAATTTATGTCACTAATCTCAACAAGTAACATTTGTTTTCCACTCTTCATTTAAAAAGCTGTGATTTGCTAAAATGACAGCATTCCTGGTAAGTTACAGTTTAGACATTTGGACTGGCATTCTGCCCGTTCCCGAGCCAACTCTGCCCCAAAAAGATTTCTCCATGCAGGTAACACCTTCTTATTTCTTTACATTTGATGCTGTCAAGACCACGCAAAGCTCGATCTCCAAAACTGTATTAATTTGGGATGCTATCCACAGCCTAAATTTTCCTTTGACAACCTGTAGCTCCGCCATGTCCTCACTTTCTTTTGTATTTTTAACATACTCTACCCCTTCCTGCAGAAGAGCATAACACAGTTAAAATATTTTTTGTATACTGCCAGTACCTCCCCCAACTACACTATAAATTATTTCAGGTTCTTTATAACTCAATGCCAGGCCAATAACATCTAGACAGAAGCCAACTTTTACGTGCTTCCCCACTCCTAGTCTGGCTTCCTCCGAGTTACTCAATTCTAAACAGCTTTATCTCCCCGACTTCAGCCCCTCCCAAGGCTTTCCAGCTGCCGCAGCCACCCGGGCAGTCTTTCCTAGGCCCGACACCACGCCAAACCCCCCTCCCACCATGCCG
>NW_010122886.1:0-219 GCF_000699245.1 Pterocles gutturalis
GACCCCCTACCCCAAATGGGGGGCCCCCAAAGGCAAGGGCAAGGTGCCACCACCCTCCGTCATCCTCTTCAGCAGCAGGTTGGTGGCGGTGAGGTCCTTGGCCGGCTCGGCGGCACGCAGCTGCTCCTCTGCCCGCGCCAGCCATCCCTCCAGCTCCCCGTAGCTCTGGGCGTACAGTGCTGAGCGGTTGGCCTCGAAGAGCTGCCGGCCCCTCTCTTC
>NW_010122887.1:0-14016 GCF_000699245.1 Pterocles gutturalis
GGGGAGGGAGGGGGGGCACGGGGGGGTTGGTTTGCAAACAGGAAGCAGTAAAAGCTCACTGACATGTTGTTGCTTTCCTGGTGTTAGCAGCAAGGCACAACCATGTTTCGGTTCCTTCTCGCACCTTTCCGCAGGACTGAGGGGTTTAAACGCGCAATGGGGTGTTCCCTATGCCACAGGGCTTTGCCTTGGCTGGCATCTGCTCCTGGTGCGGTAACTGAGTCTCTGATCAAACTCCTTCAGCAGCGGCTGTCTTTCATCAGCCAAATCATCCTCAACTCCGTTTTCACATCCCATGTCAGTTCTACAAGATACAGGAAGAAGGGGCTGGGAGCTCGGGAGACCTCAGAATTACTTTGCTCCAGGGAAGCATTGTGGTATATACTGTGTACGCATCCAGCTCCAGAACAGCTCCTGTGCTTCTAGGCCCTTGCTAGTGGTGCGCTGTCCCTTCCCCTTCTCCCCAAAGCGTTAAACACCAGTATTTTAATCAGGTAGCTCATTTGTTGGCCTTCCCTTGAAGATATGGGGGAGATACAGAAAGCCATGCTGTAACGTGAAAGTTGTGGAATCAAAGTAACAAACAGGAGGAAATGCAATTACAGCTCTCACTGTTACTAATTCCTGTTGACATTTGAAGAGTTAAGAGTAGCCTAGTTGAAGGATAGTTTGCTACAAACTTCATGGTAACTGAATTTTTGTGCTACAGTCTTCATGCTATTTAAATGCACTTGATGTGCACTATGCTCCTCATCTTAAAAAAATAAATGCTAATCCTTTATTAAAAGTGACCCATTTCCATTAGCCAGGTGTTTTTTTTAAGAATGTATACACAAATGTTGCAAAAAACAAAACAAAACAAAACACTAAATTATCTGCCTTGTTTCACTTGTAGAGTGTTAATGATGATTTTTGGCTAATGCCTAGGAATGTTAGGAAACATTCATGGGTATGTGAAAGTTATACTTAAAACTGAGAAATTGCTCCTTCTAAAGCAATTGAAAAGTATTTTCTTTGAGACATTCATGCTTTTTATAGTACAAAAAAAAAAGAAAGGTTCTTCATTTCTGGCAGTCATAACAGTTTGGCAAGTTTCATGGTTTATGTACCTCATGATTTTTATTTACCAAAACAGTTCAACTTTATTTAACATTTTCTTTTGTCATGAGGAAACAGTAAACTATATTTTGGGATTTTCTGCCCTTCTCTATTCTCTGATAAACTTCATCTGAGAGGTTTACAGTGGGCTGCTTTACTTTTCACACAAAATCATTGTTAAATTCTTCCCTTGGATTATTAAACTGCACAATTTAGAAGTGAAGCAGTCAGTTAGGATTAAATGACAATACAAAGAGGATAGCAAGAAATACTCTTTCTGATTATTTTTTTTAATCAAGGCAAATCAAAGGAAGGTATTTTCACTCTGCGTGTGTGTGTTCCTCTCCAAATTGAGAGATGCTGAGAAGGGAGGGGAGACGCGTGCTGGATCAGGGCAGCAGTCACCCAATAAACCCTCCCAGAGGGTGGTGCTGACACATGTGCTGAGTTGCCCTTCAGCAAGCTGGGTAAAAATCTTCTTTAGAAGGTTATTATAATTTAAAGACATGCACTCTGGTTTTCTTCGTTTGGTGAAGACTCTCCAGTCTATACAGTGCCCCGTGTCGCCACCCCCACAGTTTACCCCCTTACTCCCTGAGTTCACAAAAGGGATTGTGCAGTTTCCACTGTTTAGGACTCTATGTCAACTGACAAGCAGTTATCAATGGGAGCCTTTTTACAAAAAGGGGGGTAGGAGCGTAGGCTTGGCCATATTTCATGAATTGCTGATCTACTCTGAATTTGTGTCTTGTTATAGACCAAGTTTTCCTTTGCTGAATTTTGAAATATCTGGATTTATAACTATTTAGACTTCTACTTAAGGAGAACAGTGGGTTTCAGAACTAGTTTGCCCCCATACAGGCATTGATTGGGATGTGCATAAAATTTTAAATTGTTTATAAATGTCTGGGTGGACCTTTTGTTTTTTCTCCCCCTCCCAGTTCATTCTGGCAAAAGCCAAAGCTGTTTTCTGTGCCTTTGAGTTGGACTGTTAGAATGCTGTACCAGTGTGGTTTTCAAAGGAAGGATTGGGAAAATTTGCAGCCCATCCAAAACTCTGCTGCTCATCTTTGGACTGGTTCCAGGAAATATCGACACATTATTTCAGTTCTTTGGTTCTTTGTGAGCTAATCTGCCTTCTTGTTTCCTCTCTTAAGTGCAAGAGTCTCTGGCTCTGCATCCTTGTTATTGTGTGTGGTTCAGAGATATCATGTGTGTGTGTGTACATGTACACAGATTGTATATAAAATAAATAATAAATAATAAATAATGTATATTTAGTATATAATAAATAGCCAAGTATATAATAAATAGCCAATTATATAATAAATATTGCAAGTTATATCACCTCTGTTTCTTATCCCTGACACTGCTCTTCTTATTGTCTATTTTTTTGTCATTTTTTTGTCCAATGAAACATTACATCTGTAATTACCACACTGACCTTCTAGTGCACATTTATTTGCATCTGAGCTCTACTGTGAAGTATAAAGGGGCTGAAGCGAGTTTTTCCAATTTTAGAAGTGCTGCAAGTCTTTTCTTGTTTAACAGCATTATGGGTTTGGTAGCTGCTGTCATACTGACCGTTTCTAACCCTAAAACCAGTCCTTAGGAAATTGAGTTTTAAACGCCATAAACATAAAATGTTATTTAGATCACAGAAATTAGTGACGGAAGTCAAATGACCTATTAGATCATCTTTTCTGTTCCCCTGCCAAAGCATACTATGCCAATTCAGAATTAGTTTAAAGTTAGAGAAAACACAGCTGGCAAATACAGTATTTTCCAGTGCTGCTTTTTATCCATTCTGGGCTAATGCACTGCCTCACGGAAGCTAATGGTCACATTGCCCTTCTACCTGAGGGAAGCGAGATGGGCAGGACAATCCTTTCAGCTGGCTTTGTATGGGGACAGAATGACATGTTCAAAATTATAGAAACCTGGTTATATCGCTTCCTTGTTGATCCCCCCACCTCCCCATCTCTCCTTTTTGTTGAAAAAGGTATCCTGAGTGAAAAGTGTAACTTCTTAATTATTGTCTTAGTGATGCATGGATAATTTCATTAATGAAATGGAGTGCTGAAGAGTGCAGTCAGTCTTCTGAGTAGTTTTTTAAAGCTTAAACCTGATGTATTTAATGTGTACCTATGTGTATGTTCATAAACCTGTTCACATTTCTTGTGTTCTTTCTCATGTAATATTGCCATTTAACTTACTTTACGGGTACTCAGGAGCTTGTCTGTTACACTATAGGAAATGTCTCTCTAGCATTGGAAAGATGAAAAAGAAAGATGATTTTTCAGGTGTTTCTGTTTATTTTCCACAAGAGGTCAAATACTGCAGCCCTTGCTCTTGCCTGGTGACTAAGTAGGATTAAGCATCTCCTCAGTTAATAACCTGTGTCTGATCTTGCTCACACTGGGGTAAAGTCAGTAGTAAATGCAAAGCTGGGATGATACCAGAATTAAATTGCAGGCCAACAATGCTCCTTCTCTTTCGCATGCATCATAGACGGAGTCATCCTGTAACCCTTTTCATTTTGCTCTCCCTACAAGGGTGGACCTCTGTGTCTTTCTTATGCCACCACCACTCCCATTTTTCTTCTCCTTTGCATACCAGCTCACACTTGATGATGCTCCTGTGTGGTTAGGTTCCTTTAGGACAAGGAGTTTTTGTGTTGACCTTCTTTTGCACCCAGTCAGCACAATAGGTTTCAGCTTTGCAAACTGAAAGGAGTAGAGAGACTCTTCACTTCAAGCACTACTAGCCTCTGATTACGTTGATATGCTCTGATAGAAAGTGTGTCCCTTTAAAAAATAGTGGGTTGGGTTAGGATGAGCCATAGCTGGAGCAAAGTTGTATTTCGACATACATACAGTAGCCAGTCATAGTGAAAACTAAGCTTCCGCTTGACCAAATAGCATGTTAAAAGTCGTGTAGTGAAGTCCCAGGCATTGTCAAGTACAGGAAGAACAACTTTGGCTGGAACACATCCAAAACTCATTCTGTTAAACACAAAGCCAAAAATGTTAACACGTGATTGTGTTAGGACAATTGGTTGTATTTAGGTTAACCTAAATTTACAGTAACTTGACATACAGCTTAAGGCTTCACAAGCGGCTTAAGCTGGTGTAAACCTGAGCTGCCACCACCGAGGAAGTCTCATCTTTCATGCTGCTGTCAGTAGCCATATTTCCTTGCTGCCTCCCTTAGCTCATGCTAGCCCTTGCTAGCATCAGTGGGGTCACTGAGCAGGCAGGGAGGACAGACACATTTCTTCCTTTGCTTCTGGGTTAGTTTTCAGCTGGATCAGGTCCATGATTTGTTTGACTGTCCCTCTTGTGGGCAGTGTAGTCTTACAACACCTTATCCTCTTGTGAAACTTCACCCCTATCCCAGGATAAACACCTGGGACATATTATTTAAAACACGCTCACCTGGTAGCGTGGATTTTACCTGAACTGAGTAACACCTGGTCTTATGCCCATTATTCTGCTCCTGAATACAGACACTGAAGCAGGAAGGACTGTAAGTAGCAAAGGAGTCAGAGTTCATTTTTACTTAAACACTTGTATGTCTATGACATTTGGTTGCATATTACTCCAGGATGTATAATTCATGTGAGAGATGTGCTTAGATTAGCAGAGGTTTAAGGACAGGTCTGCCAGCTAGGACCTGCTGACTGGAATCCTTCAGGTGCATTGTTTTGTGAATTGAAAGGTGAGGTGCAACCTCAGAGTGAAGTTACGAGCCTGTAATCAGTTTTCCAGTCTGGGATCTCACAGCCTGTTCAGATAAGCAACATACTTGCACGTTCAGTGTGAATTTGTGAGTCTTAAGTGATTTGGAATATTTATTTTCCTGGTTTGTCCGAGATGGTGAATCACAAAATCATATAACTTTGATATGAGTTATATGTCATATAACTTTTGCTTCCCCCTCACACACGTTGGTTTTACAATGTTTGTGGCTCAGAAGTCATCGTAGTCTGGTTCTGTTTGCTTTTTGAATGCTTGAAGTCCAGTTTTGTAGGCATTAAGAGAAAATGTCTTTTAAAACTTGCAGCTGCTGAGATTTTGTGCTTACAGGAAGGGGTTGAGCTGCCTTCTTTCAAGACTTTCCTCTTTCATATAAATTTTGTTTGCCATCACATACAGTTAAAATTGGTAAGGAGATAATACTTTAATGTTTAGTTGACCTAAGAGAAGAGAGAAGTGTGTCCGTCTGCCCATAGGCACTTTGTGTTTTTGGTGTGTTTCTGTAACTGCTGAGGCTGATGCTCCAGTGCTGGTGGTGGCAGAGGTGATCAATTGCTGTTTGCTTGCTGTCAGTTCTGCACAACCGCAGTGTACATGGAGGAGGAAAGAGGTTTGAGTTTATGACTCTCGGAATAACTAAGCTAATAAACAAACAGCTCAAGGATTTTCTTTCCCGTATTTGTTTTTTATCGAGGCCACTTTCTGTAAGGTTTTCATATAGGGCTCTATAGTGTTCTGTAAGGTTCTCAGCAACTGGAGAGTGGTGGAGTTGCTTGATTGAAGGTGGCTGCTGGGCTGTGCCTCTTCCCCTCCTCCCTTCTTCACACTTCAGGCTCCTCCCTACGTCGTGTTAACTATGTGCCATACAGGAGCATTTCAGGTTTAATAAAACGGTTCCACTTCATCCTCCTCTGGTGTTCAGATTCCAGGCAAACAGCTGTGAAGTTCTGCAGTGAAGGTGTAGCTTTTCTGCATCGTCTGTATGCTGGTGGTGAAAATCTCAGGCCTGCTCAGAAAGTCCTTGGATATTGTGTGTCTAGGTAAGGACCAGAGAATTGGTCCTTACCCTTACTCTGGCCCGGGGCACTATCACAACAAGAAGCCAATACGCCTGTGTATGTGTGTTTATATAAACCAGTACACGTACGTAGACACTGGCTTTTAAACTGCACGGAAAGACAAAGTGAAAGAATTTATGATGCAAGGACTTATGATCAATGGTCAGTTTTGATGGTGAAGGGGGATATACTAGTCCGAGAAGTTTAAGAACCACTCATATGTGCCCGTTTTCTATATTTCCAGCCTCTTTCTCTTTCCTTTAGCTCATATGTATCCCAGTGTGAGGTTTTGGCACTTGTTTGCTGTGTTTAATCTAAAGGAGGAAGGGAGGTGTTTATAGCAGAGGAGATGCAGGAAGAGTTCTGGAAACTATTGGAGTTTTTAAATCATTTAAGATATTTCCTTACATTAAGGAGGATAGACCAGCATGTAGCCAAAAGAGAAATTATAGTGTTTCCTGCCACTTCTGTTTATGCAGAATATTGTGGTTACAGACCCTCTAGTATTTGAGAAAATGAGTTTAAAATATGACTGCCTTAGCTGGCAGTGGTTGTCTTTAGACCGCTAAAAACATTGTTACATTTCAGCTGTGATTTTTTTTGCTGCTGTTCATTTTTGTCTCTGAAGCTGATGGCTGTTGTTTTGATTTCTCTGGATTACATTCCAGTGCATAACTGAGCCAGCATAAGGAAAACTGCTACTGATATTAAATAACCAATTTTTAATGAAGTTTTTGGCAAGCAGTATCTCTATTCATTACACATCTTTTTAGTTCTCATTGAGGCAGGTAATGCAGCTTTGAAGACTAGTGGACTCGTACAGAAGACTATAGACTTCTGTAACTGAACGGCGTTTGAGCTCATTGTCTGAGCTCCAAATTGGCGTTCTGGCATGTAATCTGCGACGGGTTGTGAAGTAACGGTTCAAAATAATCTGTAGGTCCTTCTGTTACAGCACATTTCTGGGCTGACCTTGCAGTCTTTGCATTCCAGTACAAGTGGAGATACCATGCTGAGGTTGCAGCACTATCTTTTTTCCTAATTTGATGACAAATAATTTGTGCCAACTAGTTTGTGGGCTGAAAGGTTATTTAAAGGCTGGATTGCTGCAGTTTTGGAAATTCACCTGAGAGAATTTGGCTTTACATTTTTTCACCCCAGGGGAGTTGACTGGGGTTTATTTCTTCTAACCCATTTTAATATGTATTCTACATCATGGAAAACAGCAAAAAACAACAAAAAAATCAATTTATTTTCTCTTCTCAATTTCATTTACAACAAAACAAAAAAACTTCATATTCACCCTAGGCTTTACTGCCCTTCTCAGTAATGTTTTTGTTGTGGGAAATGCCAGCAAGTGGGTAGGGATAATGGAAATTCGTGAATGTAGAACAGCAAAACCAAAATTGATTTTGACTAGTGGTGTTAAAAGCCATAGCCATGGTAAAGTGTATGGCAGTCTAGCTACAGCCAGAGAGGGGTTCTTCTGGGAAGCTGGCATAAATCAGCTTTCTTTATAGTTGCTATGGATATTTGAATACAAGAAACATGGGGGGGTTTGTTTGTTTGTTTTTTTTTTTAATTTTATTTTGTGTCAAAATACCAAATATCTTGAGAAAGTGATTCCTCAGGAATGGCAAACCTGTCTCTTACTCTCTTTTCACTGTAGAGTTTCATGCTACTTAAAGCCAGTGGTGAGAACATGCTATGTTTAACTATCTTTTAAGTAATTTATCCAAATGAAATATCTGTGTTCTCATGGCACAGTGAATACAGTACAAGGGCTTTATTATGCACGTCCTGAAAACATCATGGTCTCTGAAAAGCCTAGCTGGTTAACTTCTTCATGTTCTCTTCATGTGTTACTACTTCAGGGTGACTTAGGTGAGGCAAGTTACCTGTTTGCTGCCATTAAATGGGGTGGTCTTCTCCTCTTCCCTCTGTGCTGCAGTCCTGTACCTGTGCCCCTGCACAGTGAGCCAATTGGTGGTACTAAGCTAGCTGGAAAATTCCCTGTCTGGGAGAAAAACAGTGTTTGTTTTTTTTGGTGGAAGCCTGGTAGTTTTGGTCCATTGC
Organism: Pterocles gutturalis; assembly: GCF_000699245.1. NCBI lineage: Eukaryota > Metazoa > Chordata > Aves > Pterocliformes > Pteroclidae > Pterocles > Pterocles gutturalis. Next base: position 7,991 of record NW_010122887.1, read on the forward strand.
TGTCATTAATTTGTGTGTGAAATACTTCAGCAGTTTATGGAGCACCAGACAGACCTTTATGGGAAACGTCTTTGGGAATATTGGTATGGTTACTTGTAAAGATGAGGTGGTGATCCAAAGTGTAAAGAACACTGAGAATATCTTTTCACCCCAGTCTAGTCCAAAGAAGGCATTGTGCTGGCCACAGTGTGGACTTGTATCAGGTAGGTGAGGGGGGAAAAAAAAAAACCCAAAGAAAAGTGCTTGTGTTCATATCTTTTTGTTTACTAATTTTCTTCTGAAAACTTACAAAAATTTTTTTTTGTGTCTCTGGTAAAACAAGGAGAAAGGTGATTTTGCTTGATCTTTACAGTATGGTAACTGCATTTTTTCAGGCTGCTTGGATGTGTTTAAACTCATTTTAATTCCATGTAGAATAATAAACTAGGTAAAATAATTATGAAAGGCCCACATAAGAGGTATCGCCATTCATGGAATGTGATACCTTGACTTACGTATGTGACTTAAGGTAATGCTCAAGTGAGCTGCTGTGTCCAAGGTAAAGACACTTGCACATAGCTTTATCTTCCTTCTGTCTGAGTCCACCTCTGGGCAGCATGATGATAATTTTTATTCAAGTAGTCCAGGAAAAAAAATCACAGATGGAGCAACTTATACCAACTTTGCTTTGTAATATGCAAAGTAGTAAAGTTGATGTGAATTATAATTCTCTGGAAGGATTTTTATTTAAATTGTGCTTTGAATGCTGATTAGTGTAGGTGATTTAATTGAATTTTTAATAAGTTAGTGACAGAAGGTTCAGTGAGGGGTTTTTTGTTTGTTTAGGGTTTTTGGTTTGTTTGTTTTTGCTACTTTCTCAGATATTTTATTTCAGAATTAGCTCACTTGTTGGGATCCAGCCTGGCAAGCAACAGCATTGGCAGTATTGGTATTTCCAACGCAGTGTGTTCCATACGTCAAGTTTCACAAGGTTATTTGAGAAGACATTGTTCCTGGTTTCAAAATAATTTATTTTCCAAATCTGTGACTTACCTGTTGTGGATAGTGAACACATGGAGAACATATGTTGGAAGTCACATAAAGATTTTATCAGAACAGATTTGGACTGGCTAGCTTGCCCAGAAAGCTAATGGCAAGAGTCAAATGTGCAGGTCATCTCAACAGTAGAATAACAAATTTTGACCAGAGTAGTTCCTCATATTTTTTTCCCCATTTTTAGAATTTTTTTTTGTTTTTTTAAGGTAAGAGAAGCTTTTTTGAGCTTTTCATGTACAAACTTAGACATGTGTGAATGTAGGAAGATAACTGAGGCCAGTAAGTGAAAGACAACAGTTAAGTCATATACACAGGGCTCTGTAGAGGAATGTAGCATAAACAAAATAATAAAATATATTATTTCAGAGATGCATTTTTTTACAAATATACAGTTCTTATGTGTTTTGAGATTCAATATTTAAGCTGAGAATCAAATGTCTTTCCTGTTGTTGGAAATGAAATGCCTACAGTTCTATAAAACTTCTGTCAGTGCAATATCAAATATATTTTTTACTAGACAAGTTCTTTATACTATTAGTTTTATAATGCACATTGACAGAATTTTTGCAAGAATTCATTTTGGGTAGGACCTTTTTCTTGCTTTTCCCTTGGTTTAATTGATTGGGGATTCTGTGGGGTGGGGTTTTTTTTTGGTTGTTGTTCTTGGGTGTTTTTTGTTTGGTGATTTGTTTTCACTGGTTTCTGCTTGAAAAGGTAGAATGCCAAGTATAGTTGTCACTGCAGATGTCCTGGTGGAGATGGATTAGTAGCCTGACTGCAGATGAGAAAGTCAAATGTATGTATTATTGCAGTTTATCACAGAGTTTTTAACTATTTGGATACTGCCCTCAGAGATTGTGTGTTGCAGCAGTTGCACTCGCATGTAGATTGTGATAAGGCTGCTTTCCATAAAGGCCATGTGTTACTTTAAAAAAAAAAATAAAAAATCCCGTTTTCAGTTGTTCATATTTTCAGAGCTGTTTTTGCTTAGTTGGAAGTTTGGGGAGAAATTTGCCTAAAGTGGTTCACTTGTTTAATCTGAGAACTGGATTGGGAGAAATACACTGTTTTCCTTGCTCTTTTAGGAAGTTCTCGAAACCACTGCAATGAGAAACTCTGGCACATCTCAATTACACACTGTGGTCTACCATTTGTGGTCCCTCTAGCAGCAGTGGGAACAGAGAGGGGAGGGACATTATCTACTTTATTACCTGGGGTTGGGGGGAAGTATACTTCCAATGTGTTAAGGATTTGCTTGCTAATGTGCTGAAGATGTCTTCCACATGGACTACGGTCTGCCTCCTTGTAGCCCTGATGGACCACCTGGAAGGTTCCCATGCAGGCCCAGAGCATGTCAGAGCACGGTCCTGCCTACACTAGCAGGAACCTGGGAGTTCTCTACCCCAGCTTCTCCTCCCAGCTTTCAAAGACTGCTATCCCATTCATCCTAGGGGTGGTATATAAGAAAGTTTGCCTTCTCTGTTCTGTCAAATAATTCCAGTTTAGAAGGAGAAACAAGAAGGCACTGTACTGGAAATGCAGAGACCTGAGGAAGTGGACTGGAGGACAGGGAGAAAATGTGGGTCAGGAGATGGACAGACCCCAGACTGGGGTAGACAGAGCAGAGCGAAGCAGATATTGCCTGTAAGAGAAGGACAGAAATATATCAGAGGGTGTTAGACTTGTTCAACCAGGCTGGAGAGTAGAACTTTGCTTCCACCCATGTACTGGGGCTTCAGTGCTGGCCACAGCTGGCCAAGGGGAGCACAGGTGCTTGTCATTAACTCAGCTTTGGCTCGTTGAATAGCCTGAGCTTGATGCTGGAGCTGTTGACAGGGCTGTACTCATGGTTGTCTGCAAATATCGGGCAAATCAGTTGTTTGGGGGTTGGGTTTTCCTGCTTTTCCAGATCTTAAATCCATTAAAGTGTTACAGTGGATTATGCTTTCTGATTTTTCTGCACTGATGTTAAACTAGGTAGCGACTTTTTTGTTTTGCTCAGATTTGAGGAATTCTAAACGCTCTCCAGTAGCACAGATAATGAATTTGTATGACAATTGTTCAGCAAATGTAAGCCTGCAGACAGCAGGCTGGCTTTTCGTGGTTACCTGTTGCATATTCCTTGGAAGTCAGCAACAGATTGCAGCAGTTCACATGAAACCATTGCCCAAGTGACCTTGTACGCATTAGTAACAGACAGATATGTGTGTTTTAAGTCTGTTATGTCCAAATCCTATTTACACATATCTGAAGTTGGTTAAGTAAGTGGGGTGGGTTTTTCTCCTGATGGATTAGCTTTGTTTTGCTAAAACAAGCTACATGTCAATACTTTCTTTTTCCCTTTCTGTGTATACATTCACTGCTAACATAAACCAGTTTACAAACTTGATTGCTATAGCAGGTACAAGGCAAAGCATATTTCTCAAACCAGTGGACGAAATAGAATGTGTTTAAGTATTTTAGGTACAGTGGGTTGGTGTCTGTCTATATTCCTGTTTTCTGATGGAGATAGAGAGAAATGCTGAGGAGTGCACCACAGGCCTTGTATTACTGAACAGCTATGAGAGATTTTCTTTCCCTTGGGTGGTAGTGTCTCCTATTTTTGGAAGGGAGGGAATGAGCTTCTGTCCCTGAGGCCAAACTGCAGCACCAAACAGCCAGGATTTTCAGAAAGATTTACAGACTTGATAAGGCAATAAGCCATCGTTATAACCATGTCTTGTTGGCTGAGCAATCCTGTCTGTGCCATGGTGTGTGGAGTGGGTTGTTAGCACTTCAGATCATTGGGGTGGTTGATTGAGTTGGATTCTGTTAAAAAGGTGAGCTTAAAAATTAATACCATGTTTCATCAGACCTACTTGGACCTGCACAACTTGGGCCATTATTACCTCAGACAAAGGAACCAAATTTTTCCATAAGAATGTCTTTAAAATGCTTTAGAGTGCTTTGTAATAGGATTTGCATAGAGTGAAAGTGTGCCTTTTGCAGAACTTTGGGTTGTTGACAGGACTGGGTTTTATCTGCAGCATTTCATGTTTCAGTCATAATACTGAGATGGCAACATTCCTCAGCTAGTAAACATTCCCTATATTGACGTTTCAGTGAGGGACCTTGTGCCACGGAGCTGTCCTGTGCCATCCGAGGTGGGTGGCAGAAGGCCGTATGTGGCTGACTCTGTATTTTCAGCACAAGGTTTAACCTGTCTGAGAAGTATCTGCTCTCAGTTTAGATAACTTGACTTGCCTTCATCACAAGAAGTTTGAGTTTGCCCTTGAGGTAAAGACAAAGAATGAGAACTTAGTGTTGCAACAGCATGGGAAAATGCATTGAGTTTCACACCTAGGATGTAGGATGTGCCAGACTGTGAGAGAGACCCTTTTTTCTTTCTGCTTGGACTGTAGAACCGAATGGAAGGTCTCCTGTATTTTGGTAATATTAAAGTAACAGTGTGCTTGTTTTCCTCTCTTGTTACCAACAGCTGTGCTTTTATGTGTTGCTTCTGTTCTTGTTGTTGTTCTGTAAATATCAATATAAATCAATCTCTTATTCTTTGTTATGTTGTGAAGGGATTGTTTGTATAATGAGGTATTAAAGGGGTCATTTAACTTCATTTAGTTCATCTTTGAGACACAACATGTAAGAAAAGAAACAAAGTAAAAGATATCTGTGGAGACAGAAGTGGAAGCTTTGTGGTAATATTTAGAACAATGTTGGGGGCATATCTTGGAAAAGCTACTACTGACAGGCAGAGTCCAATACTCGCCTAAAGGACTACACTAATTCTTGTAATAAATTGAGTTTTGGCAAACTGCACAAAAAAAGTACATGCTTATATTGGAGCCATTTATAAAGATGATTGTATTAATAGCTTTCTTTCTGACATACGTCAACACTTCCTGTCTCTGTTCCCCAATACTCCCTATGTAAAGATTTTATTTCTAAATTCTAGTATTTAGAAACCTAGAGGTGTCATTTCTCACATATAGTCTGCGCGCTCGTGGGATCATGCAGTACTCTGTGAATGGCGGTTCAGAAAAGCACTTTGTGTATGGCAAATTTCCGAAAGTTGTGTGTGTGTCTGCTGGGAAACCCCCACTCCCTCCCTGAAAGCTAAGGATCCACAACTTGTAAGCTATTAAAAACTAATACAGACATTAAAAGCCACATGACAAATGCAAGATGATATTGCAAGTTTAGGAGAGATTAAATTCAAATGATTGTTGAGGTGTGTGGGCTGGGCTCTGACTGAAAGAAAGAGGATAAAGGACTTATGAGTGCAAACCAGACCACTTCTTCTACTGCCAGTGACAGGGACCTGTGTCTGGCCTTCAAGGGGACAGAATCTTCTGAATTCTCAGTTTTTGAATGTTATTTGTCTGGGTGGTATGACTGACATAAAAGCACATAAATACTGTATTTCTAGTTCCTCCCAGTAAATCTGTGCATGCATTTTGTGTATATCTGTATGTTTATATGCAGTCTCTATATGATTGGTTTAATTCAGCATAGATGATGTCCACTGGTTCAGTTTTTATTAAGAAAACATACTTTCACAAGTGCTTTATAATAATAAATATGTCACATTGCTCTAAGGCTATCATTCTTTGTAGCAGAGGATGTTGTGTTCATTTTTTAAGTATTGGGGAAGAGATGTACAGCTAGTCTTTACAGTTCAGTAGCCTCATGGCAAAATTGCTCATAAGACAGTATAATTCATATAGAGAGAACCTTGCTGTGACTAATGGATTTATTTATGGTAAATGTGTGTTTTGACAACTGGGGCCATACTTTTAATTTCCGTTTGTAAGGTGGAAGTTTGAAGAATTGGAGAGCTCTGACACTTTAAGAAAATTATGTGATTGGAAAAAGTCTTCATTTCCTCCAAAACCATTTTTCTGCAGAGGCCTTTCATCCTGGCACTGCTACTTTGGTTTAATTCCTCCAAAGAAGTAGGGGGGGGGGGGGGAAACTTTGAAAACCAACTTTTTTTC